>NW_027127255.1:0-118229 GCF_037325665.1 Littorina saxatilis
CCAGGAGGCGAGACACTGGAGCTGACCCAGGAGGCGAGACACTGGAGCTGACCCAGGAGGCGAGACACTGGAGCTGACCCAGGAGGCGAGACACTGGAGCTGACCCAGGAGGCGAGACACTGGAGCTGACCCAGGAGGCGAGACACTGGAGCTGACCCAGGAGGCGAGACACTGGAGCTGACCCAGGAGGCGAGACACTGGAGCTGACCCAGGAGGCGAGACACTGGAGCTGACCCAGGAGGCGAGACACTGGAGCTGACCCAGGAGGCGAGACACTGGAGCTGACCCAGGAGGCGTGACTGGAGCTGACCCAGGAGGCGAGACACTGGAGCTGACCCAGGAGGCGAGACACTGGAGCTGACCCAGGAGGCGTGACTCAGGAGCTGACCCAGGAGGCGAGACACTGGAGCTGACCCAGGAGGCGAGACACTGGAGCTGACCCAGGAGGCGAGACACTGGAGCTGACCCGGAGGCGTGACTCAGGAGCTGACCCAGGAGGCGAGACACTGGAGCTGACCCAGGAGGCGAGACACTGGAGCTGACCCAGGAGGCGAGACACTGGAGCTGACCCAGGAGGCGTGACTCAGGAGCTGACCCAGGAGGCGAGACACTGGAGCTGACCCAGGAGGCGAGACACTGGAGCTGACCCAGGAGGCGAGACACTGGAGCTGACCCAGGAGGCGTGACTCAGGAGCTGACCCAGGAGGCGAGACACTGGAGCTGACCCAGGAGGCGAGACTCAGGAGCTGACCCAGGAGGCGAGACACTGGAGCTGACCCAGGAGGCGAGACACTGGAGCTGACCCAGGAGGCGTGACTCAGGAGCTGACCCAGGAGGCGAGACACTGGAGCTGACCCAGGAGGCGAGACACTGGAGCTGACCCAGGAGGCGAGACACTGGAGCTGACCCAGGAGGCGTGACTCAGGAGCTGACCCAGGAGGCGAGACACTGGAGCTGACCCAGGAGGCGAGACACTCTGGAGCTGACCCAGGAGGCGAGACACTGGAGCTGACCCAGGAGGCGTGACTCAGGAGCTGACCCAGGAGGCGAGACACTGGAGCTGACCCAGGAGGCGAGACACTGGAGCTGACCCAGGAGGCGAGACACTGGAGCTGACCCAGGAGGCGTGACTCAGGAGCTGACCCAGGAGGCGAGACACTGGAGCTGACCCAGGAGGCGAGACACTGGAGCTGACCAGGAGGCGAGACACTGGAGCTGACCAGGAGGCGTGACTCAGGAGCTGACCCAGGAGGCGAGACACTGGAGCTGACCCAGGAGGCGAGACACTGGAGCTGACCCAGGAGGCGAGACACAGGAGCTGACCCAGGAGGCGAGACACTGGAGCTGACCCAGGAGGCGAGGACTGGGAGCTGACCCAGGAGGCGAGACACTGGAGCTGACCCAGGAGGCGAGACACTGGAGCTGACCCAGGAGGCGTGACTCAGGAGCTGACCAGGAGGCGAGACACTGGAGCTGACCCAGGAGGCGAGACACTGGAGCTGACCCAGGAGGCGTGACTCAGGAGCTGACCCAGGAGGCGAGACACTGGAGCTGACCCAGGAGGCGAGACACTGGAGCTGACCCAGGAGGCGAGACACTGGAGCTGACCAGGAGGCGTGACTCAGGAGCTGACCCAGGAGGCGAGACACTGAGCTGACCCAGGAGGCGGGAGGCGAGGCGAGACACTGGAGCTGACCCAGGAGGCGAGACACTGGAGCTGACCCAGGAGGCGTGACTCAGGAGCTGACCCAGGAGGCGAGACACTGGAGCTGACCCAGGAGGCGAGACACTGGAGCTGACCCAGGAGGCGTGACTCAGGAGCTGACCCAGGAGGCGAGACACTGGAGCTGACCCAGGAGGCGAGACACTGGAGCTGACCCAGGAGGCGAGACACTGGAGCTGACCCAGGAGGCGTGACTCAGGAGCTGACCCAGGAGGCGAGACACTGGAGCTGACCCAGGAGGCGAGACACTGGAGCTGACCCAGGAGGCGAGACACTGGAGCTGACCCAGGAGGCGGACGTGACTCAGGAGCTGACCCAGGAGGCGAGACTGGAGCTGACCCAGGAGGCGAGACACTGGAGCTGACCCAGGAGGCGAGACACTGGAGCTGACCAGGAGGCGTGACTCAGGAGCTGACCCAGGAGGCGAGACACTGGAGCTGACCCAGGAGGCGAGACACTGGAGCTGACCCAGGAGGCGAGACACTGGAGCTGACCCAGGAGGCGTGACTCAGGAGCTGACCCAGGAGGCGAGACACTGGAGCTGACCCAGGAGGCGAGACACTGGAGCTGACCCAGGAGGCGAGACACTGGAGCTGACCCAGGAGGCGTGACTCAGGAGCTGACCCAGGAGGCGAGACACTGGAGCTGACCCAGGAGGCGAGACACTGGAGCTGACCCAGGAGGCGAGACACTGGAGCTGACCCAGGAGGCGTGACTCTGGAGCTGACCCAGGAGGCGAGACACTGGAGCTGACCCAGGAGGCGAGACACTGGAGCTGACCCAGGAGGCGAGACACTGGAGCTGACCCAGGAGGCGTGACTCAGGAGCTGACCCAGGAGGCGAGACACTGGAGCTGACCCAGGAGGCGAGACACTGGAGCTGACCCAGGAGGCGAGACACTGGAGCTGACCCAGGAGGCGTGACTCAGGAGCTGACCCAGGAGGCGAGACACTGGAGCTGACCCAGGAGGCGAGACACTGGAGCTGACCCAGGAGGCGAGACACTGGAGCTGACCCAGGAGGCGTGACACTCAGGAGCTGACCCAGGAGGCGAGACACTGGAGCTGACCCAGGAGGCGAGACACTGGAGCTGACCCAGGAGGCGTGACTCAGGAGCTGACCCAGGAGGCGAGACACTGGAGCTGACCCAGGAGGCGAGACACTGGAGCTGACCCAGGAGGCGAGACACTGGAGCTGACCCAGGAGGCGTGACTCAGGAGCTGACCCAGGAGGCGAGACACTGGAGCTGACCCAGGAGGCGAGACACTGGAGCTGACCCAGGAGGCGAGACACTGGAGCTGACCCAGGAGGCGTGACTCAGGAGCTGACCCAGGAGGCGAGACACTGGAGCTGACCAGGAGGCGAGACACTGGAGCTGACCCAGGAGGCGAGACACTGGAGCTGACCCAGGAGGCGTGACTCAGGAGCTGACCAGGAGGCGAGACACTGGAGCTGACCCAGGAGGCGAGACACTGGAGCTGACCCAGGAGGCGAGACACTGGAGCTGACCCAGGAGGCGTGACTCAGGAGCTGACCCAGGAGGCGAGACACTGGAGCTGACCCAGGAGGCGAGACACTGGAGCTGACCCAGGAGGCGAGACACTGGAGCTGACCCAGGAGGCGAGACACTGGAGCTGACCCAGGAGGCGAGACTCTGGAGCTGACCCAGGAGGCGAGGCGAGACACTGGAGCTGACCCAGGAGGCGAGACACTGGAGCTGACCCAGGAGGCGTGACTCAGGAGCTGACCCAGGAGGCGAGACACTGGAGCTGACCCAGGAGGCGAGACACTGGAGCTGACCCAGGAGGCGAGACACTGGAGCTGACCCAGGAGGCGTGACTCAGGAGCTGACCCAGGAGGCGAGACACTGGAGCTGACCCAGGAGGCGAGACACTGGAGCTGACCCAGGAGGCGAGACACTGGAGCTGACCCAGGAGGCGTGACTCAGGAGCTGACCCAGGAGGCGAGACACTGGAGCTGACCCAGGAGGCGAGACACTGGAGCTGACCCAGGAGGCGAGACACTGGAGCTGACCCAGGAGGCGTGACTCAGGAGCTGACCCAGGAGCCGAGACATTGGAGCTGACCCAGGAGGCGAGACACTGGAGCTGACCCAGGAGGCGAGACACTGGAGCTGACCCAGGAGGCGTGACTCAGGAGCTGACCCAGGAGGCGAGACACTGGAGCTGACCCAGGAGGCGAGACACTGGAGCTGACCCAGGAGGCGAGACACTGGAGCTGACCCAGGAGGCGTGACTCAGGAGCTGACCCAGGAGCCGAGACATTGGAGCTGACCCAGGAGGCGAGACACTGGAGCTGACCCAGGAGGCGAGACACTGGAGCTGACCCAGGAGGCGTGACTCAGGAGCTGACCCAGGAGGCGAAACACTGGAGCTGACCCAGGAGGCGAGACACTGGAGCTGACCCAGGAGGCGTGACTCAGGAGCTGACCCAGGAGGCGAGACACTGGAGCTGACCCAGGAGGCGAGACACTGGAGCTGACCCAGGAGGCGAGACACTGGAGCTGACCCAGGAGGCGTGACTCAGGAGCTGACCCAGGAGGCGAGACACTGGAGCTGACCCAGGAGGAGACACTGGAGCTGACCCAGGAGGCGAGACACTGGAGCTGACCCAGGAGGCGTGACTCAGGAGCTGACCCAGGAGGCGAGACACTGGAGCTGACCCAGGAGGCGAGACACTGGAGCTGACCCAGGAGGCGAGACACTGGAGCTGACCCAGGAGGCGTGACTCAGGAGCTGACCCAGGAGGCGAGACACTGGAGCTGACCCAGGAGGCGAGACACTGGAGCTGACCCAGGAGGCGAGACACTGGAGCTGACCCAGGAGGCGTGACTCAGGAGCTGACCCAGGAGGCGAGACACTGGAGCTGACCCAGGAGGCGAGACACTGGAGCTGACCCAGGAGGCGAGACACTGGAGCTGACCCAGGAGGCGTGACTCAGGAGCTGACCCAGGAGGCGAGACACTGGAGCTGACCCAGGAGGCGAGACACTGGAGCTGACCCAGGAGGCGAGACACTGGAGCTGACCCAGGAGGCGTGACTCAGGAGCTGACCCAGGAGGCGAGACACTGGAGCTGACCCAGGAGGCGAGACACTGGAGCTGACCCAGGAGGCGAGACACTGGAGCTGACCCAGGAGGCGTGACTCAGGAGCTGACCCAGGAGGCGAGACACTGGAGCTGACCCAGGAGGCGAGACACTGGAGCTGACCCAGGAGGCGAGACACTGGAGCTGACCCAGGAGGCGTGACTCAGGAGCTGACCAGGAGGCGAGACACTGGAGCTGACCCAGGAGGCGAGACACTGGAGCTGACCCAGGAGGCGAGACACTGGAGCTGACCCAGGAGGCGAGACACTGGAGCTGACCCAGGAGGCGTGACTCAGGAGCTGACCCAGGAGGCGAGACACTGGAGCTGACCCAGGAGGCGAGACACTGGAGCTGACCCAGGAGGCGTGACTCAGGAGCTGACCCAGGAGGCGAGACACTGGAGCTGACCCAGGAGGCGAGACACTGGAGCTGACCCAGGAGGCGAGACACTGGAGCTGACCCAGGAGGCGTGACTCAGGAGCTGACCCAGGAGGCGAGACACTGGAGCTGACCCAGGAGGCGAGACACTGGAGCTGACCCAGGAGGCGAGACACTGGAGCTGACCCAGGAGGCGTGACTCAGGAGCTGACCCAGGAGGCGAGACACTGGAGCTGACCCAGGAGGCGAGACAGGAGCTGACCCAGGAGGCGAGACACTGGAGCTGACCCAGGAGGCGTGACAGGAGCTGACCCAGGAGGCGAGACACTGGAGCTGACCCAGGAGGCGAGACACTGGAGCTGACCCAGGAGGCGAGACACTGGAGCTGACCCAGGAGGCGTGACTCAGGAGCTGACCCAGGAGGCGAGACACTGGAGCTGACCCAGGAGGCGAGACACTGGAGCTGACCCAGGAGGCGAGACACTGGAGCTGACCAGGAGGCGAGACACTGGAGCTGACCCAGGAGGCGAGACACTGGAGCTGACCCAGGAGGCGTGTCTCAGGAGCTGACCCAGGAGGCGAGACACTGGAGCTGACACAGGAGGCGAGACACTGGAGCTGACCCAGGAGGCGTGACTCAGGAGCTGACCCAGGAGGCGAGACACTGGAGCTGACCCAGGAGGCGAGACACTGGAGCTGACCCAGGAGGCGAGACACTGGAGCTGACCCAGGAGGCGTGACTCAGGAGCTGACCCAGGAGGCGAGACACTGGAGCTGACCCAGGAGGCGAGACACTGGAGCTGACCCAGGAGGCGAGACACTGGAGCTGACCCAGGAGGCGTGACTCAGGAGCTGACCCAGGAGGGAGACACTGGAGCTGACCCAGGAGGCGAGACACTGGAGCTGACCAAGGAGGCGAGACTCTGGAGCTGACCCAGGAGGCGTGACTCAGGAGCTGACCCAGGAGGCGAGACACTGGAGCTGACCCAGGAGGCGTGACTTAGGAGCTGACCCAGGAGGCGAGACACTGGAGCTGACCCAGGAGGCGAGACACTGGAGCTGACCCAGGAGGCGTGACTCTGGAGCTGACCCAGGAGGCGAGACACTGGAGCTGACCCAGGAGGCGAGACACTGGAGCTGACCCAGGAGGCGAGACACTGGAGCTGACCCAGGAGGCGTGACTCAGGAGCTGACCCAGGAGGCGAGACACTGGAGCTGACCCAGGAGGCGAGACACTGGAGCTGACCCAGGAGGCGAGACACTGGAGCTGACCCAGGAGGCGAGACACTGGAGCTGACCCAGGAGGCGTGACTCAGGAGCTGACCCAGGAGGCGAGACACTGGAGCTGACCCAGGAGGCGAGACACTGGAGCTGACCCAGGAGGCGAGACACTGGAGCTGACCCAGGAGGCGTGACTCAGGAGCTGACCCAGGAGGCGAGACACTGGAGCTGACCCAGGAGGCGAGACACTGGAGCTGACCCAGGAGGCGAGACACTGGAGCTGACCCAGGAGGCGAGACACTGGAGCTGACCCAGGAGGCGTGACACTGGAGCTGACCCAGGAGGCGAGACACTGGAGCTGACCCAGGAGGCGAGACACTGGAGCTGACCCAGGAGGCGTGACTCAGGAGCTGACCCAGGAGGCGAGACACTGGAGCTGACCCAGGAGGCGAGACACTGGAGCTGACCCAGGAGGCGAGACACTGGAGCTGACCCAGGAGGCGTGACTCAGGAGCTGACCCAGGAGGCGAGACACTGGAGCTGACCCAGGAGGCGAGACACTGGAGCTGACCCAGGAGGCGTGACTCAGGAGCTGACCCAGGAGGCGAGACACTGGAGCTGACCCAGGAGGCGAGACACTGGAGCTGACCCAGGAGGCGAGACACTGGAGCTGACCCAGGAGGCGTGACTCAGGAGCTGACCCAGGAGGCGAGACACTGGAGCTGACCCAGGAGGCGAGACACTGGAGCTGACCCAGGAGGCGAGACACTGGAGCTGACCCAGGAGGCGTGACTCAGGAGCTGACCCAGGAGGCGAGACACTGGAGCTGACCCAGGAGGCGAGACACTGGAGCTGACCCAGGAGGCGAGACACTGGAGCTGACCCAGGAGGCGTGACTCAGGAGCTGACCCAGGAGGCGAGACACTGGAGCTGACCCAGGAGGCGAGACACTGGAGCTGACCCAGGAGGCGAGACACTGGAGCTGACCCAGGAGGCGTGACTCAGGAGCTGACCCAGGAGGCGAGACACTGGAGCTGACCCAGGAGGCGAGACACTGGAGCTGACCCAGGAGGCGAGACACTGGAGCTGACCCAGGAGGCGTGACTCAGGAGCTGACCCAGGAGGCGAGACACTGGAGCTGACCCAGGAGGCGAGACACTGGAGCTGACCCAGGAGGCGAGACACTGGAGCTGACCCAGGAGGCGTGACTCAGGAGCTGACCCAGGAGGCGAGACACTGGAGCTGACCCAGGAGGCGAGACACTGGAGCTGACCCAGGAGGCGAGACACTGGAGCTGACCCAGGAGGCGTGACTCAGGAGCTGACCCAGGAGGCGAGACACTGGAGCTGACCCAGGAGGCGAGACACTGGAGCTGACCCAGGAGGCGAGACACTGGAGCTGACCCAGGAGGCGTGACTCAGGAGCTGACCCAGGAGGCGAGACACTGGAGCTGACCCAGGAGGCGAGACACTGGAGCTGACCCAGGAGGCGAGACACTGGAGCTGACCCAGGAGGCGTGACTCAGGAGCTGACCCAGGAGGCGAGACACTGGAGCTGACCCAGGAGGCGAGACACTGGAGCTGACCCAGGAGGCGAGACACTGGAGCTGACCCAGGAGGCGAGACACTGGAGCTGACCCAGGAGGCGAGACACTGGAGCTGACCCAGGAGGCGTGACTCAGGAGCTGACCCAGGAGGCGAGACACTGGAGCTGACCCAGGAGGCGAGACACTGGAGCTGACCCAGGAGGCGAGACACTGGAGCTGACCAGGAGGCGTGACTCAGGAGCTGACCCAGGAGGCGAGACACTGGAGCTGACCCAGGAGGCGAGACACTGGAGCTGACCCAGGAGGCGAGACACTGGAGCTGACCCAGGAGGCGTGACTCAGGAGCTGACCCAGGAGGCGAGACACTGGAGCTGACCCAGGAGGCGAGACACTGGAGCTGACCCAGGAGGCGAGACACTGGAGCTGACCCAGGAGGCGTGACTCAGGAGCTGACCCAGGAGGCGAGACACTGGAGCTGACCCAGGAGGCGAGACACTGGAGCTGACCCAGGAGGCGAGACACTGGAGCTGACCCAGGAGGCGTGACTCAGGAGCTGACCCAGGAGGCGAGACACTGGAGCTGACCCAGGAGGCGAGACACTGGAGCTGACCCAGGAGGCGAGACACTGGAGCTGACCCAGGAGGCGTGACTCAGGAGCTGACCCAGGAGGCGAGACACTGGAGCTGACCCAGGAGGCGAGACACTGGAGCTGACCCAGGAGGCGAGACACTGGAGCTGACCCAGGAGGCGTGACTCAGGAGCTGACCCAGGAGGCGAGACACTGGAGCTGACCCAGGAGGCGAGACACTGGAGCTGACCCAGGAGGCGAGACACTGGAGCTGACCCAGGAGGCGTGACTCAGGAGCTGACCCAGGAGGCGAGACACTGGAGCTGACCCAGGAGGCGAGACACTGGAGCTGACCCAGGAGGCGAGACACTGGAGCTGACCCAGGAGGCGAGACACTGGAGCTGACCCTGGAGGCGAGACTCAGGAGCTGACCCAGGAGGCGAGACACTGGAGCTGACCCAAGAGGCGATACACTGGAGCTGACCCAGGAGGCGTGACTCAGGAGCTGACCCAGGAAGCGAGACACTGGAGCTGACCCAGGAGGCGAGACACTGGAGCTGACCCAGGAGGCGAGACACTGGAGCTGACCCAGGAGGCGTGACTCAGGAGCTGACCCAGGAGGCGAGACACTGGAGCTGACCCAGGAGGCGAGACACTGGAGCTGACCCAGGAGGCGAGACACTGGAGCTGACCCAGGAGGCGTGACAGGAGCTGACCCAGGAGGCGAGACACTGGAGCTGACCCAGGAGGCGAGACACTGGAGCTGACCCAGGAGGCGAGACACTGGAGCTGACCCAGGAGGCGTGACTCAGGAGCTGACCCAGGAGGCGAGACACTGGAGCTGACCCAGGAGGCGAGACACTGGAGCTGACCCAGGAGGCGAGACACTGGAGCTGACCCAGGAGGCGTGACTCAGGAGCTGACCCAGGAGGCGAGACACTGGAGCTGACCCAGGAGGCGAGACACTGGAGCTGACCCAGGAGGCGAGACACTGGAGCTGACCCAGGAGGCGAGACACTGGAGCTGACCCAGGAGGCGAGACACTGGAGCTGACCCAGGAGGCGAGACACTGGAGCTGACCCAGGAGGCGAGACACAGGAGCTGACCCAGGAGGCGAGACACTGGAGCTGACCCAGGAGGCGAGACACTGGAGCTGACCCAGGAGGCGTGACTCAGGAGCTGACCCAGGAGGCGAGACACTGGAGCTGACCCAGGAGGCGAGACACTGGAGCTGACCCAGGAGGCGAGACACTGGAGCTGACCCAGGAGGCGTGACTCAGGAGCTGACCCAGGAGGCGAGACACTGGAGCTGACCCAGGAGGCGAGACACTGGAGCTGACCCAGGAGGCGAGACACTGGAGCTGACCCAGGAGGCGTGACTCAGGAGCTGACCCAGGAGGCGAGACACTGGAGCTGACCCAGGAGGCGAGACACTGGAGCTGACCCAGGAGGCGAGACACTGGAGCTGACCCAGGAGGCGTGACTCAGGAGCTGACCCAGGAGGCGAGACACTGGAGCTGACCCAGGAGGCGAGACACTGGAGCTGACCCAGGAGGCGAGACACTGGAGCTGACCCAGGAGGCGAGACACTGGAGCTGACCCAGGAGGCGAGACACTGGAGCTGACCCAGGAGGCGAGACACTGGAGCTGACCCAGGAGGCGAGACACTGGAGCTGACCCAGGAGGCGAGACACTGGAGCTGACCCAGGAGGCGAGACACTGGAGCTGACCCAGGAGGCGAGACACTGGAGCTGACCAAGGAGGCGAGACACTGGAGCTGACCCAGGAGGCGAGACACTGGAGCTGACCCAGGAGGCGAGACACAGGAGCTGACCCAGGAGGCGAGACACTGGAGCTGACCCAGGAGGCGAGACACTGGAGCTGACCCAGGAGGCGAGACTCTGGAGCTGACCCAGGAGGCGAGACACTGGAGCTGACCCAGGAGGCGAGACACTGGAGCTGACCAGGAGGCGAGACACTGGAGCTGACCCAGGAGGCGAGACACTGGAGCTGACCCAGGAGGCGAGACACTGGAGCTGACCCAGGAGGCGTGACTCAGGAGCTGACCCAGGAGGCGAGACACTGGAGCTGACCCAGGAGGCGAGACACTGGAGCTGACCCAGGAGGCGAGACACTGGAGCTGACCCAGGAGGCGTGACTCAGGAGCTGACCCAGGAGGCGAGACACTGGAGCTGACCCAGGAGGCGAGACACTGGAGCTGACCCAGGAGGCGAGACACTGGAGCTGACCCAGGAGGCGTGACTCAGGAGCTGACCCAGGAGGCGAGACACTGGAGCTGACCCAGGAGGCGAGACACAGGAGCTGACCCAGGAGGCGAGACTCAGGAGCTGACCCAGGAGGCGAGACACTGGAGCTGACCCAGGAGGCGAGACACTGGAGCTGACCCAGGAGGCGAGACACTGGAGCTGACCCAGGAGGCGTGACTCAGGAGCTGACCCAGGAGGCGAGACACTGGAGCTGACCCAGGAGGCGAGACACTGGAGCTGACCCAGGAGGCGAGACACTGGAGCTGACCAGGGAGGAGAGGCCGACGAGACACTGGAGCTGACCCAGGAGGCGAGACACTGGAGCTGACCCAGGAGGCGTGACTCAGGAGCTGACCCAGGAGGCGAGACACTGCAGGAGCTGACCAGCTGACCCAGGAGGCGAGACACTGGAGCTGACCCAGGAGGCGTGACTCAGGAGCTGACCAGGAGGCGAGACACTGGAGCTGACCCAGGAGGCGAGACACTGGAGCTGACCCAGGAGGCGAGACACTGGAGCTGACCCAGGAGGCGTGACTCAGGAGCTGACCCAGGAGGCGAGACACTGGAGCTGACCCAGGAGGCGAGACACTGGAGCTGACCCAGGAGGCGAGACACTGGAGCTGACCCAGGAGGCGTGACTCAGGAGCTGACCCAGGAGGCGAGACACTGGAGCTGACCCAGGAGGCGAGACACTGGAGCTGACCCAGGAGGCGAGACACAGGAGCTGACCCAGGAGGCGTGACTCAGGAGCTGACCCAGGAGGCGAGACACTGGAGCTGACCCAGGAGGCGGACACAGGAGCTGACCCAGGAGGCGAGACACTGGAGCTGACCCAGGAGGCGAGACACTGGAGCTGACCAGGAGGCGAGACACTGGAGCTGACCCAGGAGGCGAGACACTGGAGCTGACCCAGGAGGCGAGACACTGGAGCTGACCCAGGAGGCGAGACACTGGAGCTGACCCAGGAGGCGAGACACTGGAGCTGACCCAGGAGGCGAGACACTGGAGCTGACCCAGGAGGCGAGACACTGGAGCTGACCCAGGAGGCGAGACACTGGAGCTGACCCAGGAGGCGAGACACTGGAGCTGACCCAGGAGGCGTGACTCAGGAGCTGACCCAGGAGGCGAGACACTGGAGCTGACCCAGGAGGCGAGACACTGGAGCTGACCCAGGAGGAGGCGAGACACTGGAGCTGACCCAGGAGGCGTGACTCAGGAGCTGACCCAGGAGGCGAGACACTGGAGCTGACCCAGGAGGCGAGACACTGGAGCTGACCCAGGAGGCGAGACACTGGAGCTGACCAGGAGGCGTGACTCAGGAGCTGACCCAGGAGGCGAGACACTGGAGCTGACCCAGGAGGCGAGACACTGGAGCTGACCCAGGAGGCGAGACACTGGAGCTGACCCAGGAGGCGTGACTCAGGAGCTGACCCAGGAGGCGAGACACTGGAGCTGACCCAGGAGGCGAGACACTGGAGCTGACCCAGGAGGCGAGACACTGGAGCTGACCCAGGAGGCGAGACACTGGAGCTGACCCAGGAGGCGGACACTGGAGCTGACCCAGGAGGCGAGACACTGGAGCTGACCCAGGAGGCGAGACACTGGAGCTGACCCAGGAGGCGTGACTCAGGAGCTGACCCAGGAGGCGAGACACTGGAGCTGACCCAGGAGGCGAGACTGGAGCTGACCCAGGAGGCGAGACACTGGAGCTGACCCAGGAGGCGAGACACTGGAGCTGACCAGGAGGCGAGACACTGGAGCTGACCCAGGAGGCGTGACTCAGGAGCTGACCCAGGAGGCGAGACACTGGAGCTGACCCAGGAGGCGAGACACTGGAGCTGACCCAGGAGGCGAGACACTGGAGCTGACCCAGGAGGCGTGACTCAGGAGCTGACCCAGGAGGCGAGACACTGGAGCTGACCCAGGAGGCGAGACACTGGAGCTGACCCAGGAGGCGAGACACTGGAGCTGACCCAGGAGGCGTGACTCAGGAGCTGACCCAGGAGGCGAGACACTGGAGCTGACCAGGAGGCGAGACACTGGAGCTGACCCAGGAGGCGAGACACTGGAGCTGACCCAGGAGGCGTGACTCAGGAGCTGACCCAGGAGGCGAGACACTGGAGCTGACCCAGGAGGCGAGACACTGGAGCTGACCCAGGAGGCGAGACACTGGAGCTGACCCAGGAGGCGTGACTCAGGAGCTGACCCAGGAGGCGAGACTGGAGCTGACCCAGGAGGCGAGACACTGGAGCTGACCCAGGAGGCGAGACACTGGAGCTGACCCAGGAGGCGTGACTCAGGAGCTGACCCAGGAGGCGAGACACTGGAGCTGACCCAGGAGGCGAGACACTGGAGCTGACCCAGGAGGCGAGACACTGGAGCTGACCCAGGAGGCGTGACTCAGGAGCTGACCAGGAGGCGAGACACTGGAGCTGACCCAGGAGGCGAGACACTGGAGCTGACCCAGGAGGCGAGACACTGGAGCTGACCCAGGAGGCGTGACTCAGGAGCTGACCCAGGAGGCGAGACACTGGAGCTGACCCAGGAGGCGAGACACTGGAGCTGACCCAGGAGGCGAGACACTGGAGCTGACCCAGGAGGCGTGACTCAGGAGCTGACCCAGGAGGCGAGACACTGGAGCTGACCCAGGAGGCGAGACACTGGAGCTGACCAGGAGGCGAGACACTGGAGCTGACCCAGGAGGCGTGACTCAGGAGCTGACCCAGGAGGCGAGACACTGGAGCTGACCCAGGAGGCGAGACACTGGAGCTGACCCAGGAGGCGAGACACTGGAGCTGACCCAGGAGGCGAGACACTGGAGCTGACCCAGGAGGCGAGACACTGGAGCTGACCCAGGAGGCGAGACACTGGAGCTGACCCAGGAGGCGAGACACTGGAGCTGACCCAGGAGGCGAGACACTGGAGCTGACCCAGGAGGCGAGACACTGGAGCTGACCCAGGAGGCGAGACA
The DNA here is from genome assembly GCF_037325665.1 of Littorina saxatilis. Taxonomy (NCBI): domain Eukaryota; kingdom Metazoa; phylum Mollusca; class Gastropoda; order Littorinimorpha; family Littorinidae; genus Littorina; species Littorina saxatilis. Next base: position 13,779 of record NW_027127255.1, read on the forward strand.
CTGGAGCTGACCCAGGAGGCGAGACACTGGAGCTGACCCAGGAGGCGAGACACTGGAGCTGACCCAGGAGGCGTGACTCAGGAGCTGACCCAGGAGGCGAGACACTGGAGCTGACCCAGGAGGCGAGACACTGGAGCTGACCCAGGAGGCGAGACACTGGAGCTGACCCAGGAGGCGTGACTCAGGAGCTGACCCAGGAGGCGAGACACTGGAGCTGACCCAGGAGGCGAGACACTGGAGCTGACCCAGGAGGCGAGACACTGGAGCTGACCCAGGAGGCGTGACTCTGGAGCTGACCCAGGAGGCGAGACACTGGAGCTGACCCAGGAGGCGAGACACTGAGCTGACCAGGAGGCGAGACCCAGGAGCTGACCAGGAGGCGAGACTCAGGAGCTGACCCAGGAGGCGAGACACTGGAGCTGACCCAGGAGGCGGACACAGGAGCTGACCCAGGAGGCGAGACACTGGAGCTGACCCAGGAGGCGAGACACTGGAGCTGACCCAGGAGGCGTGACTCAGGAGCTGACCCAGGAGGCGAGACACTGGAGCTGACCCAGGAGGCGAGACACTGGAGCTGACCCAGGAGGCGAGACACTGGAGCTGACCCAGGAGGCGTGACTCAGGAGCTGACCCAGGAGGCGAGACACTGGAGCTGACCCAGGAGGCGAGACACTGGAGCTGACCCAGGAGGCGAGACACTGGAGCTGACCCAGGAGGCGTGACTCAGGAGCTGACCCAGGAGGCGAGACACTGGAGCTGACCCAGGAGGCGAGACACTGGAGCTGACCCAGGAGGCGAGACACTGGAGCTGACCAGGAGGCGTGACTCAGGAGCTGACCCAGGAGCGAGACACTGGAGCTGACCCAGGAGGCGAGACACTGGAGCTGACCCAGGAGGCGAGACACTGGAGCTGACCCAGGAGGCGTGACTCAGGAGCTGACCCAGGAGGCGAGACACTGGAGCTGACCCAGGAGGCGAGACACTGGAGCTGACCCAGGAGGCGAGACACTGGAGCTGACCCAGGAGGCGTGACACTGGAGCTGACCCAGGAGGCGAGACACTGGAGCTGACCCAGGAGGCGAGACACTGGAGCTGACCCAGGAGGCGAGACACTGGAGCTGACCCAGGAGGCGTGACTCAGGAGCTGACCCAGGAGGCGAGACACTGCACTGGAGGACTGCTGACCCAGGAGGCGAGACACTGGAGCTGACCCAGGAGGCGTGACTCAGGAGCTGACCCAGGAGGCGAGACACTGGAGCTGACCCAGGAGGCGAGACACTGGAGCTGACCCAGGAGGCGAGACACTGGAGCTGACCCAGGAGGCGTGACTCAGGAGCTGACCCAGGAGGCGAGACACTGGAGCTGACCCAGGAGGCGAGACACTGGAGCTGACCCAGGAGGCGAGACACTGGAGCTGACCCAGGAGGCGTGACTCAGGAGCTGACCCAGGAGGCGAGACACTGGAGCTGACCCAGGAGGCGAGACACTGGAGCTGACCCAGGAGGCGAGACACTGGAGCTGACCCAGGAGGCGTGACTCAGGAGCTGACCCAGGAGGCGAGACACTGGAGCTGACCCAGGAGGCGAGACACTGGAGCTGACCCAGGAGGCGTGACTCAGGAGCTGACCCAGGAGGCGAGACACTGGAGCTGACCCAGGAGGCGAGACACTGGAGCTGACCCAGGAGGCGAGACACTGGAGCTGACCCAGGAGGCGTGACTCAGGAGCTGACCCAGGAGGCGAGACACTGGAGCTGACCCAGGAGGCGAGACACTGGAGCTGACCCAGGAGGCGAGACACTGGAGCTGACCCAGGAGGCGAGACACTGGAGCTGACCCAGGAGGCGAGACACTGGAGCTGACCCAGGAGGCGAGACACTGGAGCTGACCCAGGAGGCGAGACACTGGAGCTGACCCAGGAGGCGTGACTCAGGAGCTGACCCAGGAGGCGAGACACTGGAGCTGACCCAGGAGGCGAGACACTGGAGCTGACCCAGGAGGCGAGACACTGGAGCTGACCCAGGAGGCGTGACTCAGGAGCTGACCCAGGAGGCGAGACACTGGAGCTGACCCAGGAGGCGAGACACTGGAGCTGACCCAGGAGGCGTGACTCAGGAGCTGACCCAGGAGGCGAGACACTGGAGCTGACCCAGGAGGCGAGACACTGGAGCTGACCAGGAGGCGAGACACTGGAGCTGACCCAGGAGGCGAGACACTGGAGCTGACCCAGGAGGCGAGACTCAGGAGCTGACCCAGGAGGCGAGACACTGGAGCTGACCCAGGAGGCGAGACACTGGAGCTGACCCAGGAGGCGTGACTCAGGAGCTGACCCAGGAGGCGAGACACTGGAGCTGACCCAGGAGGCGAGACACTGGAGCTGACCCAGGAGGCGAGACACTGGAGCTGACCCAGGAGGCGTGACTCAGGAGCTGACCCAGGAGGCGAGACACTGGAGCTGACCCAGGAGGCGAGACACTGGAGCTGACCCAGGAGGCGAGACACTGGAGCTGACCCAGGAGGCGTGACTCAGGAGCTGACCCAGGAGGCGAGACACTGGAGCTGACCCAGGAGGCGAGACACTGGAGCTGACCCAGGAGGCGAGACACTGGAGCTGACCCAGGAGGCGTGACTCAGGAGCTGACCCAGGAGGCGAGACACTGGAGCTGACCCAGGAGGCGAGACACTGGAGCTGACCCAGGAGGCGAGACACTGGAGCTGACCCAGGAGGCGTGACTCAGGAGCTGACCCAGGAGGCGAGACACTGGAGCTGACCCAGGAGGCGAGACACTGGAGCTGACCCAGGAGGCGTGACTCAGGAGCTGACCCAGGAGGCGAGACACTGGAGCTGACCCAGGAGGCGAGACACTGGAGCTGACCCAGGAGGCGAGACACTGGAGCTGACCAGGAGGCGTGACTCAGGAGCTGACCCAGGAGGCGAGACACTGGAGCTGACCCAGGAGGCGAGACACTGGAGCTGACCCAGGAGGCGTGACTCAGGAGCTGACCAGGAGGCGAGACACTGGAGCTGACCCAGGAGGCGAGACACTGGAGCTGACCCAGGAGGCGAGACACTGGAGCTGACCCAGGAGGCGTGACACTGGAGCTGACCTAGGAGGCGAGACACTGGAGGTGACCCAGGAGGCGAGACACTGGAGCTGACCCAGGAGGCGAGACACTGGAGCTGACCCAGGAGGCGTGACTCAGGAGCTGACCCAGGAGGCGAGACACTGGAGCTGACCCAGGAGGCGAGACACTGGAGCTGACCCAGGAGGCGAGACACTGGAGCTGACCCAGGAGGCGTGACTCAGGAGCTGACCCAGGAGGCGAGACACTGGAGCTGACCCAGGAGGCGAGACACTGGAGCTGACCCAGGAGGCGAGACACTGGAGCTGACCCAGGAGGCGTGACTCAGGAGCTGACCCAGGAGGCGAGACACTGGAGCTGACCCAGGAGGCGAGACACTGGAGCTGACCCAGGAGGCGAGACACTGGAGCTGACCCAGGAGGCGTGACTCAGGAGCTGACCCAGGAGGCGAGACACTGGAGCTGACCCAGGAGGCGAGACACTGGAGCTGACCCAGGAGGCGTGACTCAGGAGCTGACCCAGGAGGCGAGACACTGGAGCTGACCCAGGAGGCGAGACACTGGAGCTGACCCAGGAGGCGAGACACTGGAGCTGACCCAGGAGGCGTGACTCAGGAGCTGACCCAGGAGGCGAGACACTGGAGCTGACCCAGGAGGCGAGACACTGGAGCTGACCCAGGAGGGCGGACACTGGAGCTGACCCAGGAGGCGAGACACTGGAGCTGACCCAGGAGGCGAGACACTGGAGCTGACCCAGGAGGCGAGACACTGGAGCTGACCCAGGAGGCGAGACACTGGAGCTGACCCAGGAGGCGTGACTCAGGAGCTGACCCAGGAGGCGAGACACTGGAGCTGACCCAGGAGGCGAGACACTGGAGCTGACCCAGGAGGCGAGACACTGGAGCTGACCCAGGAGGCGTGACTCAGGAGCTGACCCAGGAGGCGAGACACTGGAGCTGACCCAGGAGGCGAGACACTGGAGCTGACCCAGGAGGCGTGACACTGGAGCTGACCCAGGAGGCGAGACACTGGAGCTGACCCAGGAGGCGAGACACTGGAGCTGACCCAGGAGGCGAGACACTGGAGCTGACCCAGGAGGCGAGACACTGGAGCTGACCCAGGAGGCGTGACTCAGGAGCTGACCCAGGAGGCGAGACACTGGAGCTGACCCAGGAGGCGAGACACTGGAGCTGACCAGGAGGCGTGACTCAGGAGCTGACCCAGGAGGCGAGACACTGGAGCTGACCCAGGAGGCGAGACACTGGAGCTGACCCAGGAGGCGAGACACTGGAGCTGACCCAGGAGGCGTGACTCAGGAGCTGACCCAGGAGGCGAGACACTGGAGCTGACCCAGGAGGCGAGACACTGGAGCTGACCCAGGAGGCGAGACACTGGAGCTGACCCAGGAGGCGTGACTCAGGAGCTGACCCAGGAGGCGAGACACTGGAGCTGACCCAGGAGGCGAGACACTGGAGCTGACCAGGAGGCGAGACACTGGAGCTGACCCAGGAGGCGTGACTCAGGAGCTGACCCAGGAGGCGAGACACTGGAGCTGACCCAGGAGGCGAGACACTGGAGCTGACCCAGGAGGCGAGACACTGGAGCTGACCCAGGAGGCGTGACTCAGGAGCTGACCCAGGAGGCGAGACACTGGAGCTGACCCAGGAGGCGAGACACTGGAGCTGACCAGGAGGCGAGACACTGGAGCTGACCCAGGAGGCGAGACAGGAGCTGACCCAGGAGGCGAGACACTGGAGCTGACCCAGGAGGCGTGACTCAGGAGCTGACCCAGGAGGCGAGACACTGGAGCTGACCCAGGAGGCGAGACACTGGAGCTGACCCAGGAGGCGTGACTCAGGAGCTGACCCAGGAGGCGAGACACTGGAGCTGACCCAGGAGGCGAGACACTGGAGCTGACCCAGGAGGCGAGACACTGGAGCTGACCCAGGAGGCGTGACTCAGGAGCTGACCCAGGAGGCGAGACACTGGAGCTGACCCAGGAGGCGAGACACTGGAGCTGACCCAGGAGGCGAGACACTGGAGCTGACCCAGGAGGCGTGACTCAGGAGCTGACCCAGGAGGCGAGACACTGGAGCTGACCCAGGAGGCGAGACACTGGAGCTGACCAGGAGGCGAGACACTGGAGCTGACCCAGGAGGCGTGACTCAGGAGCTGACCCAGGAGGCGAGACACTGGAGCTGACCCAGGAGGCGAGACACTGGAGCTGACCCAGGAGGCGAGACACTGGAGCTGACCCAGGAGGCGAGACACTGGAGCTGACCCAGGAGGCGAGACACTGGAGCTGACCCAGGAGGCGAGACACTGGAGCTGACCCAGGAGGCGTGACTCAGGAGCTGACCCAGGAGGCGAGACACTGGAGCTGACCAGGAGGCGAGACACTGGAGCTGACCAGGAGGCGTGACTCTGGAGCTGACCCAGGAGGCGAGACACTGGAGCTGACCCAGGAGGCGAGACACTGGAGCTGACCCAGGAGGCGAGACACTGGAGCTGACCCAGGAGGCGGGGGGACCCAGGAGGCGTGACTCAGGAGCTGACCCAGGAGGCGAGACACTGGAGCTGACCCAGGAGGCGAGACACTGGAGCTGACCCAGGAGGCGAGACACTGGAGCTGACCCAGGAGGCGTGACTCAGGAGCTGACCCAGGAGGCGAGACACTGGAGCTGACCAAGGAGGCGAGACACTGGAGCTGAGCCAGGAGGCGAGACACTGGAGCTGACCCAGGAGGCGTGACTCAGGAGCTGACCCAGGAGGCGAGACACTGGAGCTGACCAAGGAGGCGAGACACTGGAGCTGAGCCAGGAGGCGAGACACTGGAGCTGACACAGGAGGCGTGACTCAGGAGCTGACCCAGGAGGCGAGACACTGGAGCTGACCCAGGAGGCGTGACTCAGGAGCTGACCCAGGAGCCGAGACATTGGAGCTGACCCACCCAGGGGACCAGGAGGCGAGACACTGGAGCTGACCCAGGAGGCGTGACTCAGGAGCTGACCCAGGAGGCGAGACACTGGAGCTGACCCAGGAGGCGAGACACTGGAGCTGTTCCAGGAGGCGAGACACTGGAGCTGACCCAGGAGGCGTGACTCAGGAGCTGACCCAGGAGGCGAGACACTGGAGCTGACCCAGGAGGCGAGACACTGGAGCTGACCCAGGAGGCGAGACACTGGAGCTGACCCAGGAGGCGTGACTCAGGAGCTGACCCAGGAGGCGAGACACTGGAGCTGACCCAGGAGGCGAGACACTGGAGCTGACCCAGGAGGCGAGACACTGGAGCTGACCCAGGAGGCGTGACTCAGGAGCTGACCCAGGAGGCGAGACACTGGAGCTGACCCAGGAGGCGAGACACTGGAGCTGTTCCAGGAGGCGAGACACTGGAGCTGACCCAGGAGGCGTGACTCAGGAGCTGACCCAGGAGGCGAGACACTGGAGCTGACCCAGGAGGCGAGACACTGGAGCTGACCCAGGAGGCGAGACACTGGAGCTGACCCAGGAGGCGTGACTCAGGAGCTGACCCAGGAGGCGAGACACTGGAGCTGACCCAGGAGGCGAGACACTGGAGCTGACCCAGGAGGCGAGACACTGGAGCTGACCCAGGAGGCGTGACTCAGGAGCTGACCCAGGAGGCGAGACACTGGAGCTGACCCAGGAGGCGAGACACTGGAGCTGACCCAGGAGGCGAGACACTGGAGCTGACCCAGGAGGCGTGACTCAGGAGCTGACCCAGGAGGCGAGACACTGGAGCTGACCCAGGAGGCGAGACACTGGAGCTGACCCAGGAGGCGAGACACTGGAGCTGACCCAGGAGGCGTGACTCAGGAGCTGACCCAGGAGGCGAGACACTGGAGCTGACCCAGGAGGCGAGACACTGGAGCTGACCCAGGAGGCGAGACACTGGAGCTGACCCAGGAGGCGTGACTCAGGAGCTGACCCAGGAGGCGAGACACTGGAGCTGACCCAGGAGGCGAGACACTGGAGCTGACCCAGGAGGCGAGACACTGGAGCTGACCCAGGAGGCGTGACTCAGGAGCTGACCCAGGAGGCGAGACACTGGAGCTGACCCAGGAGGCGAGACACTGGAGCTGACCCAGGAGGCGAGACACTGGAGCTGACCCAGGAGGCGTGACTCAGGAGCTGACCCAGGAGGCGAGACACTGGAGCTGACCCAGGAGGCGAGACACTGGAGCTGACCCAGGAGGCGAGACACTGGAGCTGACCCAGGAGGCGTGACTCAGGAGCTGACCCAGGAGGCGAGACACTGGAGCTGACCCAGGAGGCGAGACACTGGAGCTGACCAGGAGGCGAGACACTGGAGCTGACCCAGGAGGCGTGACTCAGGAGCTGACCCAGGAGGCGAGACACTGGAGCTGACCCAGGAGGCGAGACACTGGAGCTGACCCAGGAGGCGAGACACTGGAGCTGACCCAGGAGGCGTGACTCAGGAGCTGACCCAGGAGGCGAGACACTGGAGCTGACCCAGGAGGCGAGACACTGGAGCTGACCCAGGAGGCGAGACACTGGAGCTGACCCAGGAGGCGTGACTCAGGAGCTGACCCAGGAGGCGAGACACTGGAGCTGACCCAGGAGGCGAGACACTGGAGCTGACCCAGGAGGCGAGACACTGGAGCTGACCCAGGAGGCGTGACTCAGGAGCTGACCCAGGAGGCGAGACACTGGAGCTGACCCAGGAGGCGAGACACTGGAGCTGACCCAGGAGGCGAGACACTGGAGCTGACCCAGGAGGCGTGACTCAGGAGCTGACCCAGGAGGCGAGACACTGGAGCTGACCCAGGAGGCGAGACACTGGAGCTGACCCAGGAGGCGAGACACTGGAGCTGACCCAGGAGGCGTGACTCAGGAGCTGACCCAGGAGGCGAGACACTGGAGCTGACCCAGGAGGCGAGACACTGGAGCTGACCCAGGAGGCGAGACACTGGAGCTGACCCAGGAGGCGTGACTCAGGAGCTGACCCAGGAGGCGAGACACTGGAGCTGACCCAGGAGGCGAGACACTGGAGCTGACCCAGGAGGCGAGACACTGGAGCTGACCCAGGAGGCGTGACTCAGGAGCTGACCCAGGAGGCGAGACACTGGAGCTGACCCAGGAGGCGAGACACTGGAGCTGACCCAGGAGGCGAGACACTGGAGCTGACCCAGGAGGCGTGACTCAGGAGCTGACCCAGGAGGCGAGACACTGGAGCTGACCCAGGAGGCGAGACACTGGAGCTGACCCAGGAGGCGAGACACTGGAGCTGACCCAGGAGGCGTGACTCAGGAGCTGACCCAGGAGGCGAGACACTGGAGCTGACCCAGGAGGCGAGACACTGGAGCTGACCCAGGAGGCGAGACACTGGAGCTGACCCAGGAGGCGTGACTCAGGAGCTGACCCAGGAGGCGAGACACTGGAGCTGACCCAGGAGGCGAGACACTGGAGCTGACCCAGGAGGCGAGACACTGGAGCTGACCCAGGAGGCGAGACTCTGGAGCTGACCCAGGAGGCGAGACACTGGAGCTGACCCAGGAGGCGAGACACTGGAGCTGACCCAGGAGGCGAGACACTGGAGCTGACCCAGGAGGCGAGACACTGGAGCTGACCCAGGAGGCGTGACTCAGGAGCTGACCCAGGAGGCGAGACACTGGAGCTGACCCAGGAGGCGAGACACTGGAGCTGACCCAGGAGGCGAGACACTGGAGCTGACCCAGGAGGCGTGACTCAGGAGCTGACCCAGGAGGCGAGACACTGGAGCTGACCCAGGAGGCGAGACACTGGAGCTGACCCAGGAGGCGAGACACTGGAGCTGACCCAGGAGGCGTGACTCAGGAGCTGACCCAGGAGGCGAGACACTGGAGCTGACCCAGGAGGCGAGACACTGGAGCTGACCCAGGAGGCGAGACACTGGAGCTGACCCAGGAGGCGTGACTCAGGAGCTGACCCAGGAGGCGAGACACTGGAGCTGACCCAGGAGGCGAGACACTGGAGCTGACCCAGGAGGCGAGACACTGGAGCTGACCCAGGAGGCGTGACTCAGGAGCTGACCCAGGAGGCGAGACACTGGAGCTGACCCAGGAGGCGAGACACTGGAGCTGACCCAGGAGGCGAGACACTGGAGCTGACCCAGGAGGCGTGACTCAGGAGCTGACCCAGGAGGCGAGACACTGGAGCTGACCCAGGAGGCGAGACACTGGAGCTGACCCAGGAGGCGAGACACTGGAGCTGACCCAGGAGGCGAGACACTGGAGCTGACCCAGGAGGCGAGACACTGGAGCTGACCCAGGAGGCGAGACACTGGAGCTGACCCAGGAGGCGAGACACTGGAGCTGACCCAGGAGGCGAGACACTGGAGCTGACCCAGGAGGCGAGACACTGGAGCTGACCCAGGAGGCGAGACTGGAGCTGACCCAGGAGGCGAGACACTGGAGCTGACCCAGGAGGCGAGACACTGGAGCTGACCCAGGAGGCGAGACACTGGAGCTGACCCAGGAGGCGAGACACTGGAGCTGACCCAGGAGGCGAGACACTGGAGCTGACCCAGGAGGCGTGACTCAGGAGCTGACCCAGGAGGCGAGACACTGGAGCTGACCCAGGAGGCGAGACACTGGAGCTGACCCAGGAGGCGAGACACTGGAGCTGACCCAGGAGGCGTGACTCAGGAGCTGACCCAGGAGGCGAGACACTGGAGCTGACCCAGGAGGCGAGACACTGGAGCTGACCCAGGAGGCGAGACACTGGAGCTGACCCAGGAGGCGTGACTCAGGAGCTGACCCAGGAGGCGAGACACTGGAGCTGACCCAGGAGGCGAGACACTGGAGCTGACCCAGGAGGCGAGACACTGGAGCTGACCCAGGAGGCGTGACTCAGGAGCTGACCCAGGAGGCGAGACACTGGAGCTGACCCAGGAGGCGAGACACTGGAGCTGACCCAGGAGGCGAGACACTGGAGCTGACCCAGGAGGCGTGACTCAGGAGCTGACCCAGGAGGCGAGACACTGGAGCTGACCCAGGAGGCGAGACACTGGAGCTGACCCAGGAGGCGAGACACTGGAGCTGACCCAGGAGGCGTGACTCAGGAGCTGACCCAGGAGGCGAGACACTGGAGCTGACCCAGGAGGCGAGACACTGGAGCTGACCCAGGAGGCGAGACACTGGAGCTGACCCAGGAGGCGTGACTCAGGAGCTGACCCAGGAGGCGAGACACTGGAGCTGACCCAGGAGGCGAGACACTGGAGCTGACCCAGGAGGCGAGACACTGGAGCTGACCCAGGAGGCGTGACTCAGGAGCTGACCAAGGAGGCGAGACACTGGAGCTGATCCAGGAGGCGAGTCACTGGAGCTGACCCAGGAGGCGAGACACTGGAGCTGACCCAGGAGGCGTGACTCAGGAGCTGACCCTGGAGGCGAGACACTGGAGCTGACCCAGGAGGCGAGACACTGGAGCTGACCCAGGAGGCGAGACACTGGAGCTGACCCAGGAGGCGTGACTCAGGAGCTGACCCTGGAGGCGAGACACTGGAGCTGACCCAGGAGGCGAGACACTGGAGCTGACCCAGGAGGCGAGACACTGGAGCTGACCCAGGAGGCGTGACTCAGGAGCTGACCCAGGAGGCGAGACACTGGAGCTGACCCGGGAGGCGAGACACTGGAGCTGACCCAGGAGGCGAGACACTGGAGCTGACCCAGGAGGCGTGACTCAGGAGCTGACCCTGGAGGCGAGACACTGGAGCTGACCCAGGAGGCGAGACACTGGAGCTGACCCAGGAGGCGAGACACTGGAGCTGACCCAGGAGGCGTGACTCAGGAGCTGACCCTGGAGGCGAGACACTGGAGCTGACCCAGGAGGCGAGACACTGGAGCTGACCCAGGAGGCGAGACACTGGAGCTGACCCAGGAGGCGTGACTCAGGAGCTGACCCTGGAGGCGTGACTCAGGAGCTGACCCCGGAGGCGAAACACTGGAGCTGACCCAGGAGGCGAGACACTGGAGCTGACCCAGGAGGCGTGACTCAGGAGCTGACCCTGGAGGCGAGACACTGGAGCTGACCCAGGAGGCGAGACACTGGAGCTGACCCAGGAGGCGAGACACTGGAGCTGACCCAGGAGGCGTGACTCAGGAGCTGACCCTGGAGGCGAGACACTGGAGCTGACCCAGGAGGCTAGACACTGGAGCTGACCCAGGAGGCGAGACACTGGAGCTGACCCAGGAGGCGAGACTCAGGAGCTGACCCTGGAGGCGAAACACTGGAGCTGACCCAGGAGGCGAGACACTGGAGCTGACCCAGGAGGCGAGACACTGGAGCTGACCCAGGAGGCGAGACACTGGAGCTGACCCAGGAGGCGTGACTCAGGAGCTGACCCAGGAGGCGAGACACTGGAGCTGACCCAGGAGGCGAGACACTGGAGCTGACCCAGGAGGCGAGACACTGGAGCTGACCCAGGAGGCGTGACTCAGGAGCTGACCCAGGAGGCGAGACACTGGAGCTGATCCAGGAGGCGAGTCACTGGAGCTGACCCAGGAGGCGAGACACTGGAGCTGACCCAGGAGGCGTGACTCAGGAGCTGACCCAGGAGGCGAGACACTGGAGCTGACCCAGGAGGCGAGACACTGGAGCTGACCCAGGAGGCGAGACACTGGAGCTGTTCCAGGAGGCGTGACTCAGGAGCTGACCCAGGAGGCGAGACACTGGAGCTGACCCAGGAGGCGAGACACTGGAGCTGACCCAGGAGGCGAGACACTGGAGCTGACCCAGGAGGCGTGACTCAGGAGCTGACCCAGGAGGCGAGACACTGGAGCTGACCCAGGAGGCGAGACACTGGAGCTGACCCAGGAGGCGAGACACTGGAGCTGACCCAGGAGGCGTGACTCAGGAGCTGACCCAGGAGGCGAGACACTGGAGCTGATCCAGGAGGCGAGTCACTGGAGCTGACCCAGGAGGCGAGACACTGGAGCTGACCCAGGAGGCGTGACTCAGGAGCTGACCCAGGAGGCGAGACACTGGAGCTGACCCAGGAGGCGAGACACTGGAGCTGACCCAGGAGGCGAGACACTGGAGCTGTTCCAGGAGGCGTGACTCAGGAGCTGACCCTGGAGGCGAGACACTGGAGCTGACCCAGGAGGCGAGACACTGGAGCTGACCCAGGAGGCGAGACACTGGAGCTGACCCAGGAGGCGTGACTCAGGAGCTGACCCAGGAGGCGAGACACTGGAGCTGACCCAGGAGGCGAGACACTGGAGCTGACCCAGGAGGCGAGACACTGGAGCTGACCCAGGAGGCGTGACTCAGGAGCTGACCCAGGAGGCGAGACACTGGAGCTGATCCAGGAGGCGAGTCACTGGAGCTGACCCAGGAGGCGAGACACTGGAGCTGACCCAGGAGGCGTGACTCAGGAGCTGGCCCTGGAGGCGAGACACTGGAGCTGACCCAGGAGGCGAGACACTGGAGCTGACCCAGGAGGCGAGACACTGGAGCTGACCCAGGAGGCGTGACTCAGGAGCTGACCCTGGAGGCGAGACACTGGAGCTGACCCAGGAGGCGAGACACTGGAGCTGACCCAGGAGGCGAGACACTGGAGCTGACCCAGGAGGCGTGACTCAGGAGCTGACCCAGGAGGCGAGACACTGGAGCTGACCCAGGAGGCGAGACACTGGAGCTGACCCAGGAGGCGAGACACTGGAGCTGACCCAGGAGGCGTGACTCAGGAGCTGACCCAGGAGGCGAGACACTGGAGCTGACCCAGGAGGCGAGACACTGGAGCTGACCCAGGAGGCGAGACACTGGAGCTGACCCAGGAGGCGTGACTCAGGAGCTGACCCAGGAGGCGAGACACTGGAGCTGACCCAGGAGGCGAGACACTGGAGCTGACCCAGGAGGCGAGACACTGGAGCTGACCCAGGAGGCGTGACTCAGGAGCTGACCCAGGAGGCGAGACACTGGAGCTGACCCAGGAGGCGAGACACTGGAGCTGACCCAGGAGGCGAGACACTGGAGCTGACCCAGGAGGCGTGACTCAGGAGCTGACCCAGGAGGCGAGACACTGGAGCTGACCCAGGAGGCGAGACACTGGAGCTGACCCAGGAGGCGAGACACTGGAGCTGACCCAGGAGGCGTGACTCAGGAGCTGACCAAGGAGGCGAGACACTGGAGCTGATCCAGGAGGCGAGTCACTGGAGCTGACCCAGGAGGCGAGACACTGGAGCTGACCCAGGAGGCGTGACTCAGGAGCTGACCCTGGAGGCGAGACACTGGAGCTGACCCAGGAGGCGAGACACTGGAGCTGACCCAGGAGGCGAGACACTGGAGCTGACCCAGGAGGCGTGACTCAGGAGCTGACCCTGGAGGCGAGACACTGGAGCTGACCCAGGAGGCGAGACACTGGAGCTGACCCAGGAGGCGAGACACTGGAGCTGACCCAGGAGGCGTGACTCAGGAGCTGACCCTGGAGGCGAGACACTGGAGCTGACCCAGGAGGCGAGACACTGGAGCTGACCCAGGAGGCGAGACACTGGAGCTGACCCAGGAGGCGTGACTCAGGAGCTGACCCTGGAGGCGAGACACTGGAGCTGACCCAGGAGGCGAGACACTGGAGCTGACCCAGGAGGCGAGACACTGGAGCTGACCCAGGAGGCGTGACTCAGGAGCTGACCCAGGAGGCGAGACACTGGAGCTGACCCAGGAGGCGAGACACTGGAGCTGACCCAGGAGGCGAGACACTGGAGCTGACCCAGGAGGCGAGACACTGGAGCTGACCCAGGAGGCGTGACTCAGGAGCTGACCCAGGAGGCGAGACACTGGAGCTGACCCGAGGCGAGACACTGGAGCTGACCCAGGAGGCGAGACACTGGAGCTGACCCAGGAGGCGTGACTCAGGAGCTGACCCTGGAGGCGAGACACTGGAGCTGACCCAGGAGGCGAGACACTGGAGCTGACCCAGGAGGCGAGACACTGGAGCTGACCCAGGAGGCGTGACTCAGGAGCTGACCCTGGAGGCGAGACACTGGAGCTGACCCAGGAGGCGAGACACTGGAGCTGACCCAGGAGGCGAGACACTGGAGCTGACCCAGGAGGCGTGACTCAGGAGCTGACCCTGGAGGCGAGACACTGGAGCTGACCCAGGAGGCGAGACACTGGAGCTGACCCAGGAGGCGAGACACTGGAGCTGACCCAGGAGGCGTGACTCAGGAGCTGACCCAGGAGGCGAGACACTGGAGCTGACCCAGGAGGCGAGACACTGGAGCTGACCCAGGAGGCGAGACACTGGAGCTGACCCAGGAGGCGTGACTCAGGAGCTGACCCTGGAGGCGAGACACTGGAGCTGACCCAGGAGGCGAGACACTGGAGCTGACCCAGGAGGCGAGACACTGGAGCTGACCCAGGAGGCGTGACACTGGAGCTGACCCTGGAGGCGAGACACTGGAGCTGACCCAGGAGGCGAGACACTGGAGCTGACCCAGGAGGCGAGACACTGGAGCTGACCCAGGAGGCGTGACTCAGGAGCTGACCCAGGAGGCGAGACACTGGAGCTGACCCAGGAGGCGAGACACTGGAGCTGACCCAGGAGGCGAGACACTGGAGCTGACCCAGGAGGCGTGACTCAGGAGCTGACCCAGGAGGCGAGACACTGGAGCTGACCCAGGAGGCGAGACACTGGAGCTGACCCAGGAGGCGAGACACTGGAGCTGACCCAGGAGGCGTGACTCAGGAGCTGACCCAGGAGGCGAGACACTGGAGCTGACCCAGGAGGCGAGACACTGGAGCTGACCCAGGAGGCGAGACACTGGAGCTGACCCAGGAGGCGTGACTCAGGAGCTGACCCTGGAGGCGATACACTGGAGCTGACCCAGGAGGCGAGACACTGGAGCTGACCCAGGAGGCGAGACACTGGAGCTGACCCAGGAGGCGTGACTCAGGAGCTGACCCTGGAGGCGAGACACTGGAGCTGACCCAGGAGGCGAGACACTGGAGCTGACCCAGGAGGCGAGACACTGGAGCTGACCCAGGAGGCGTGACTCAGGAGCTGACCCTGGAGGCGAGACACTGGAGCTGACCCAGGAGGCGAGACACTGGAGCTGACCCAGGAGGCGAGACACTGGAGCTGACCCAGGAGGCGTGACTCAGGAGCTGACCCTGGAGGCGAGACACTGGAGCTGACCCAGGAGGCGAGACACTGGAGCTGACCCAGGAGGCGAGACACTGGAGCTGACCCAGGAGGCGTGACTCAGGAGCTGACCCAGGAGGCGAGACACTGGAGCTGACCCAGGAGGCGAGACACTGGAGCTGACCCAGGAGGCGAGACACTGGAGCTGACCCAGGAGGCGTGACTCAGGAGCTGACCCAGGAGGCGAGACACTGGAGCTGACCCAGGAGGCGAGACACTGGAGCTGACCCAGGAGGCGAGACACTGGAGCTGACCCAGGAGGCGTGACTCAGGAGCTGACCCAGGAGGCGAGACACTGGAGCTGACCCAGGAGGCGAGACACTGGAGCTGACCCAGGAGGCGAGACACTGGAGCTGACCCAGGAGGCGTGACTCAGGAGCTGACCCAGGAGGCGAGACACTGGAGCTGACCCAGGAGGCGAGACACTGGAGCTGACCCAGGAGGCGAGACACTGGAGCTGACCCAGGAGGCGTGACTCAGGAGCTGACCAAGGAGGCGAGACACTGGAGCTGATCCAGGAGGCGAGTCACTGGAGCTGACCCAGGAGGCGAGACACTGGAGCTGACCCAGGAGGCGTGACTCAGGAGCTGACCCTGGAGGCGAGACACTGGAGCTGACCCAGGAGGCGAGACACTGGAGCTGACCCAGGAGGCGAGACACTGGAGCTGACCCAGGAGGCGTGACTCAGGAGCTGACCCAGGAGGCGAGACACTGGAGCTGACCCAGGAGGCGAGACACTGGAGCTGACCCAGGAGGCGTGACTCAGGAGCTGACCCTGGAGGCGAGACACTGGAGCTGACCCAGGAGGCGAGACACTGGAGCTGACCCAGGAGGCGAGACACTGGAGCTGACCCAGGAGGCGTGACTCAGGAGCTGACCCTGGAGGCGAGACACTGGAGCTGACCCAGGAGGCGAGACACTGGAGCTGACCCAGGAGGCGAGACACTGGAGCTGACCCAGGAGGCGTGACTCAGGAGCTGACCCTGGAGGCGAGACACTGGAGCTGACCCAGGAGGCGAGACACTGGAGCTGACCCAGGAGGCGAGACACTGGAGCTGACCCAGGAGGCGTGACTCAGGAGCTGACCCTGGAGGCGAGACACTGGAGCTGACCCAGGAGGCGAGACACTGGAGCTGACCCAGAAGGCGAGACACTGGAGCTGACCCAGGAGGCGTGACTCAGGAGCTGACCCTGGAGGCGAGACACTGGAGCTGACCCAGGAGGCGAGACACTGGAGCTGACCCAGGAGGCGAGACACTGGAGCTGACCCAGGAGGCGTGACTCAGGAGCTGACCCTGGAGGCGAGACACTGGAGCTGACCCAGGAGGCGAGACACTGGAGCTGACCCAGGAGGCGAGACACTGGAGCTGACCCAGGAGGCGTGACTCAGGAGCTGACCCTGGAGGCGAGACACTGGAGCTGACCCAGGAGGCGAGACACTGGAGCTGACCCAGGAGGCGAGACACTGGAGCTGACCCAGGAGGCGTGACTCAGGAGCTGACCCAGGAGGCGAGACACTGGAGCTGACCCAGGAGGCGAGACACTGGAGCTGACCCAGGAGGCGAGACACTGGAGCTGACCCAGGAGGCGTGACTCAGGAGCTGACCCAGGAGGCGAGACACTGGAGCTGACCCAGGAGGCGAGACACTGGAGCTGACCCAGGAGGCGAGACACTGGAGCTGACCCAGGAGGCGTGACTCAGGAGCTGACCCAGGAGGCGAGACACTGGAGCTGATCCAGGAGGCGAGTCACTGGAGCTGACCCAGGAGCCGAGACACTGGAGCTGACCCAGGAGGCGTGACTCAGGAGCTGACCCTGGAGGCGAGACACTGGAGCTGACCCAGGAGGCGAGACACTGGAGCTGACCCAGGAGGCGAGACACTGGAGCTGTTCCAGGAGGCGTGACTCAGGAGCTGACCCTGGAGGCGAGACACCTGAGCTGACCCAGGAGGCGAGACACTGGAGCTGACCCAGGAGGCGAGACACTGGAGCTGACCCAGGAGGCGTGACTCAGGAGCTGACCCAGGAGGCGAGACACTGGAGCTGACCCAGGAGGCGAGACACTGGAGCTGACCCAGGAGGCGAGACACTGGAGCTGACCCAGGAGGCGTGACTCAGGAGCTGACCCAGGAGGCGAGACACTGGAGCTGACCCAGGAGGCGAGACACTGGAGCTGACCCAGGAGGCGAGACACTGGAGCTGACCCAGGAGGCGTGACTCAGGAGCTGACCCTGGAGGCGAGACACTGGAGCTGACCCAGGAGGCGAGACACTGGAGCTGACCCAGGAGGCGAGACACTGGAGCTGACCCAGGAGGCGTGACTCAGGAGCTGACCAAGGAGGCGAGACACTGGAGCTGATCCAGGAGGCGAGTCACTGGAGCTGACCCAGGAGGCGAGACACTGGAGCTGACCCAGGAGGCGTGACTCAGGAGCTGACCCTGGAGGCGAGACACTGGAGCTGACCCAGGAGGCGAGACACTGGAGCTGACCCAGGAGGCGAGACACTGGAGCTGACCCAGGAGGCGTGACTCAGGAGCTGACCCTGGAGGCGAGACACTGGAGCTGACCCAGGAGGCGAGACACTGGAGCTGACCCAGGAGGCGAGACACTGGAGCTGACCCAGGAGGCGTGACTCAGGAGCTGACCCTGGAGGCGAGACACTGGAGCTGACCCAGGAGGCGAGACACTGGAGCTGACCCAGGAGGCGTGACTCAGGAGCTGACCCTGGAGGCGAGACACTGGAGCTGACCCAGGAGGCGAGACACTGGAGCTGACCCAGGAGGCGAGACACTGGAGCTGACCCAGGAGGCGTGACTCAGGAGCTGACCCAGGAGGCGAGACACTGGAGCTGACCCAGGAGGCGAGACACTGGAGCTGACCCAGGAGGCGAGACACTGGAGCTGACCCAGGAGGCGTGACTCAGGAGCTGACCAAGGAGGCGAGACACTGGAGCTGATCCAGGAGGCGAGTCACTGGAGCTGACCCAGGAGGCGAGACACTGGAGCTGACCCAGGAGGCGTGACTCAGGAGCTGACCCTGGAGGCGAGACACTGGAGCTGACCCAGGAGGCGAGACACTGGAGCTGACCCAGGAGGCGAGACACTGGAGCTGACCCAGGAGGCGTGACTCAGGAGCTGACCCTGGAGGCGAGACACTGGAGCTGACCCAGGAGGCGAGACACTGGAGCTGACCCAGGAGGCGAGACACTGGAGCTGACCCAGGAGGCGTGACTCAGGAGCTGACCCTGGAGGCGAGACACTGGAGCTGACCCAGGAGGCGAGACACTGGAGCTGACCCAGGAGGCGAGACACTGGAGCTGACCCAGGAGGCGTGACTCAGGAGCTGACCCTGGAGGCGAGACACTGGAGCTGACCCAGGAGGCGAGACACTGGAGCTGACCCAGGAGGCGAGACACTGGAGCTGACCCAGGAGGCGTGACTCAGGAGCTGACCCTGGAGGCGAGACACTGGAGCTGACCCAGGAGGCGAGACACTGGAGCTGACCCAGGAGGCGAGACACTGGAGCTGACCCAGGAGGCGTGACTCAGGAGCTGACCCTGGAGGCGAGACACTGGAGCTGACCCAGGAGGCGAGACACTGGAGCTGACCCAGGAGGCGAGACACTGGAGCTGACCCAGGAGGCGTGACTCAGGAGCTGACCCTGGAGGCGAGACACTGGAGCTGACCCAGGAGGCGAGACACTGGAGCTGACCCAGGAGGCGAGACACTGGAGCTGACCCAGGAGGCGTGACTCAGGAGCTGACCCTGGAGGCGAGACACTGGAGCTGACCCAGGAGGCGAGACACTGGAGCTGACCCAGGAGGCGAGACACTGGAGCTGACCCAGGAGGCGTGACTCAGGAGCTGACCCTGGAGGCGAGACACTGGAGCTGACCCAGGAGGCGAGACACTGGAGCTGACCCAGGAGGCGAGACACTGGAGCTGACCCAGGAGGCGTGACTCAGGAGCTGACCCAGGAGGCGAGACACTGGAGCTGACCCAGGAGGCGAGACACTGGAGCTGACCCAGGAGGCGAGACACTGGAGCTGACCCAGGAGGCGTGACTCAGGAGCTGACCCAGGAGGCGAGACACTGGAGCTGACCCAGGAGGCGAGACACTGGAGCTGACCCAGGAGGCGAGACACTGGAGCTGACCCAGGAGGCGTGACTCAGGAGCTGACCCAGGAGGCGAGACACGGGAGCTGATCCAGGAGGCGAGTCACTGGAGCTGACCCAGGAGGCGAGACACTGGAGCTGACCCAGGAGGCGTGACTCAGGAGCTGACCCTGGAGGCGAGACACTGGAGCTGACCCAGGAGGCGAGACACTGGAGCTGACCCAGGAGGCGAGACACTGGAGCTGTTCCAGGAGGCGTGACTCAGGAGCTGACCCTGGAGGCGAGACACTGGAGCTGACCCAGGAGGCGAGACACTGGAGCTGACCCAGGAGGCGAGACACTGGAGCTGACCCAGGAGGCGTGACTCAGGAGCTGACCCAGGAGGCGAGACACTGGAGCTGACCCAGGAGGCGAGACACTGGAGCTGACCCAGGAGGCGAGACACTGGAGCTGACCCAGGAGGCGTGACTCAGGAGCTGACCCAGGAGGCGAGACACTGGAGCTGACCCAGGAGGCGAGTCACTGGAGCTGACCCAGGAGGCGAGACACTGGAGCTGACCCAGGAGGCGTGACTCAGGAGCTGACCCTGGAGGCGAAACACTGGAGCTGACCCAGGAGGCGAGACACTGGAGCTGACCCAGGAGGCGAGACACTGGAGCTGACCCAGGAGGCGTGACTCAGGAGCTGACCAAGGAGGCGAGACACTGGAGCTGATCCAGGAGGCGAGTCACTGGAGCTGACCCAGGAGGCGAGACACTGGAGCTGACCCAGGAGGCGTGACTCAGGAGCTGACCCTGGAGGCGAGACACTGGAGCTGACCCAGGAGGCGAGACACTGGAGCTGACCCAGGAGGCGAGACACTGGAGCTGACCCAGGAGGCGTGACTCAGGAGCTGACCCTGGAGGCGAGACGCTGGAGCTGACCCAGGAGGCGAGACACTGGAGCTGACCCAGGATGCGAGACACTGGAGCTGACCCAGGAGGCGTGACTCAGGAGCTGACCCTGGAGGCGAGACACTGGAGCTGACCAAGGAGGCGAGACACTGGAGCTGATCCAGGAGGCGAGACACTGGAGCTGACCCAGGAGGCGTGACTCAGGAGCTGACCCTGGAGGCGAGACACTGGAGCTGACCCAGGAGGCGAGACACTGGAGCTGACCCAGGAGGCGAGACACTGGAGCTGACCCAGGAGGCGTGACTCAGGAGCTGACCCTGGAGGCGAAACACTGGAGCTGACCCAGGAGGCGAGACACTGGAGCTGACCCAGGAGGCGAGACACTGGAGCTGACCCAGGAGGCGTGACTCAGGAGCTGACCCAGGAGGCGAGACACTGGAGCTGACCCAGGAGGCGAGACACTGGAGCTGACCCAGGAGGCGTGACTCAGGAGCTGACCCTGGAGGCGAGACACTGGAGCTGACCCAGGAGGCGAGACACTGGAGCTGACCCAGGAGGCGAGACACTGGAGCTGACCCAGGAGGCGTGACTCAGGAGCTGACCCTGGAGGCGAAACACTGGAGCTGACCAAGGAGGCGAGACACTGGAGCTGATCCAGGAGGCGAGTCACTGGAGCTGACCCAGGAGGCGTGACTCAGGAGCTGACCCTGGAGGCGAGACACTGGAGCTGACCCAGGTGGCGAGACACTGGAGCTGACCCAGGAGGCGAGACACTGGAGCTGACCCAGGAGGCGTGACTCAGGAGCTGACCCTGGAGGCGAGACACTGGAGCTGACCCAGGAGGCGAGACACTGGAGCTGACCCAGGAGGCGAGACACTGGAGCTGACCCAGGAGGCGTGACTCAGGAGCTGACCCTGGAGGCGAGACACTGGAGCTGACCCAGGAGGCGAGACACTGGAGCTGACCCAGGAGGCGAGACACTGGAGCTGACCCAGGAGGCGTGACACTGGAGCTGACCCAGGAGGCGAGACACTGGAGCTGACCCAGGAGGCGTGACTCAGGAGCTGACAAAGGAGGCGAGACACTTGAGCTGACACAGGAGGCGAGACACTGGAGCTGACCCAGGAGGCGAGACACTGGAGCTGACCCAGGAGGCGAGACACTGGAGCTGACCCAGGAGGCGTGACTCAGGAGCTGACCCAGGAGGCGAGACACTGGAGCTGACCCAGGAGGCGAGACACTGGAGCTGACCCAGGAGGCGAGACACTGGAGCTGACCCAGGAGGCGTGACTCAGGAGCTGACCCAGGAGGCGAGACACTTGAGCTGACACAGGAGGCGAGACACTGGAGCTGACCCAGGAGGCGAGACACTGGAGCTGACCCAGGAGGCGTGACTCAGGAGCTGACCCAGGAGGCGAGACACTGGAGCTGACCCAGGAGGCGAGACACTGGAGCTGACCCAGGAGGCGAGACACTGGAGCTGACCCAGGAGGCGTGACTCAGGAGCTGACCCAGGAGGCGAGACACTGGAGCTGGTCCAGGAGGCGAGTCACTGGAGCTGACCCAGGAGGCGAGACACTGGAGCTGCCCCAGGAGGCGTGACTCAGGAGCTGACCCTGGAGGCGAGACACTGGAGCTTACCCAGGAGGCGAGACACTGGAGCTGACCCAGGAGGCGAGACACTGGAGCTGACCCAGGAGGCGTGACTCAGGAGCTGACCCTGGAGGCGAGACACTGGAGCTGACCCAGGAGGCGAGACACTGGAGCTGACCCAGGAGGCGAGACACTGGAGCTGATCCAGGAGGCGTGACTCAGGAGCTGACCCAGGAGGCGAGACACTGGAGCTGAACCAGGAGGCGAGCCACTGGAGCTGACCCAGGAGGCGAGACACTGGAGCTGACCCAGGAGGCGTGACTCAGGAGCTGACCCTGGAGGCGAGACACTGGAGCTGACCCAGGAGGCGAGACACTGGAGCTGACCCAGGAGGCGAGACACTGTAGCTGACCCAGGAGGCGTGACTCAGGAGCTGACCCTGGAGGCGAGACACTGGAGCTGACCCAGGAGGCGAGACACTGGAGCTGACCCAGGAGGCGAGACACTGGAGCTGACCCAGGAGGCGTGACTCAGGAGCTGACCCAGGAGGCGAGACACTGGAGCTGACCCAGGAGGCGAGACACTGGAGCTGACCCAGGAGGCGAGACACTGGAGCTGACCCAGGAGGCGTGACTCAGGAGCTGACCCTGAAGGCGAGACACTGGAGCTGACCCAGGAGGCGAGACACTGGAGCTGACCCAGGAGGCGAGACACTGGAGCTGACCCAAGAGGCGTGACTCAGGAGCTGACCAAGGAGGCGAGACACTGGAGCTGATCCAGGAGGCGAGTCACTTGAGCTGACCCAGGAGGCGAGACACTGGAGCTGACCCAGGAGGCGTGACTCAGGAGCTGACCCTGGAGGCGAGACACTGGAGCTGACCCAGGAGGCGAGACACTGGAGCTGACCCAGGAGGCGAGACACTGGAGCTGACCCAGGAGGCGTGACTCAGGAGCTGACCATGGAGGCGAGACACTGGAGCTGACCCAGGAGGCGAGACACTGGAGCTGACCCAGGAGGCGAGACACTGGAGCTGACCCAGGAGGCGTGACTCAGGAGCTGACCCAGGAGGCGAGACACTGGAGCTGACCCAGGAGGCGAGACACTGGAGCTGACCCAGGAGGCGAGACACTGGAGCTGACCCAGGAGGCGTGACTCAGGAGCTGACCCAGGAGGCGAGACACTGGAGCTGATCCAGGAGGCGAGTCACTGGAGCTGACCCAGGAGGCGAGACACTGGAGCTGACCCAGGAGGCGTGACTCAGGAGCTGACCCTGGAGGCGAGACACTGGAGCTGACCCAGGAGGCGAGACACTGGAGCTGACCCAGGAGGCGAGACACTGGAGCTGACCCAGGAGGCGAGACTCAGGAGCTGACCCTGGAGGCGAGACACTGGAGCTGACCCAGGAGGCGAGACACTGGAGCTGACCCATAAGGCGAGACACTGGAGCTGACCCAGGAGGCGTGACTCAGGAGCTGACCCAGGAGGCGAGACACTGGAGCTGAACCAGGAGGCGTGACTCAGGAGCTGACCCTGGAGGCGTGACGTTGGAGCTGACCCAGGAGGCGAGACTCAGGAGCTGACCAAGGAGGCGGGACACTGGAGCTGACAAAGGAGGCGAGACTCAGGAGCAGACCCAGGAGGCGAGACACTGGAGCTGACCCAGGAGGCGAGACACTGGAGCTGACCCAGGAGGCGAGACACTGGAGCTGACCCAGGAGCAGAGACGCTGGAGCTGACCGCCAGGAGGCGAGACGCTGGAGCTGACCCAGGAGGCGAGACGCTAGAGCTGACTCAGGAGCTGAGACGCAGGAGCTGACCCAGGAGCTGAGATGCAGGAGCTTACCTAGGAGTTGAGAAAGGAGCTGTCCTTGGAACTGAGAAAGGGACTGAAACGCAGGAGCTGATACACAGAAGCAGGCTTTACGGAGCAGGCACACATGAGTAGGCACACTTGAGCAGACATTACGGAGGGTGTCTGGTTTGGTGTGTTTGCTCTGGTGTGTCTGTTCCGGCGAGTCTACACCTGTGTGTTAGTTTCTGCGTCTCAGCTCCTTTCTTAGCTACTGGGTCAGCTCCATTCTCAGCTCTTGGGTTAAGCACAGGAGCTGAGACCCAGGAGGTGAGATGCAGGAGGTGACTCAGGAGGTGGGACGCAGGAGGTGACCCAGGAGGTGAGACTCAGGAGCTGACCCAGGAGGCGAGACTCAGGAGCTGACACACAGGAGCTGACACACAGGAGCTGACACACAGGAGCAGGCACACAGGAGCACACACACACACACACACACACACACACACACACACACACACACACACATACACACACACACCGGCCGGTCGTCCTTCCGCGTCCTTCCGCGTCCGCCCGCGTCCGTCCGCGTCGGTCCGCGTCCGTCCGCGTCCGTCCGTCACTAACCACTAACAATGAAAATCCTGAGGCCTCAGGTATATTTTTGGGGTGTATGGGGTGTCTGGTGAGAGGTGGCACCTTTGTCAACCTGGCAGCAGCTCCCTTCTGGGATGGTCAGGAACACTGGTCCTCCACCAGCACCCAACTCTCATTTTTGGCTCCAAGAAAGCTGTTAAAACAGCGGCCACACCCTGGTAAACCGTCTCTGCTGGCGGGCTGAACGAAGTGAGAGGCTCATAATTCACCAGATTGTAGTTGGTGTCTTTAATAAGATACAACTAGATTTTGTTTTCTTCCGTCCGTCTGTCCGTTCGTCCGTTCGTTAGTCCGTTCGTTGGTCCGTTCGTTAGTCCGTTCGTTGGTCCGTTCGTTGGTCCGTTCGTTGGTCCGTTCGTTGGTCCGTTCGTTGGTCCGTTCGTTAGTCCGTTCGTTAGTCCGTTCGTTGGTCCCTTAGTTTTCCCTTTAGTTAGTCCCTAAGTTGGCACCTCAGTTGGTCCCTCAGTTAGCGGGGTCCTCATTTATTATGGTCCGCTGGACCCGAAAAGCAATAGCTAACTAACTAACTAACCTCAGTTAGTTCTTTGGTTAGTATCTTAGTTAGACCGTTAGTTAGTCCGTTAGGTATTTCTTTTGTTAGTCTGTTAGTTTGTCCGTTAGATTGTCCGTGAGTTAGCCCGTTAGAAAGCCCGTTCGTTTGTCCGTCCGTCAGTCCGTCCGTTCGTCTGTCTGTCCCTTCATTAGTCCATCAGTTAGCCCCTTGGTTAGCCTTTTAGTTAGCCCCTTGGTTAGTCCATCAGTTAGCCCCTTGGTTAGCCTTTTAGTTAGCCCCTTGGTTAGCCTTTCAGTTACCCCCTTGGTTAGCCTTTTAGTTAGCCCCTTGGTTAGCCTTTTAGTTAGCCCCTTGGTTAGCCTTTTAGTTAGCCCCTTGGTTAGCCTTTCAGTTAGCCCCTTGGTTAGCCTTTTAGTTAGCCCCTTGGTTAGCCTTTCAGTTAGCCCCTTGGTTAGCCTTTTAGTTAGCCCCTTGGTTAGCCTTTCAGTTAGCCCCTTGGTTAGCCTTTTAGTTAGCCCCTTGGTTAGCCTTTTAGTTAGCCCCTTGGTTAGCCTTTTAGTTAGCCCCTTGGTTAGCCTTTCAGTTAGCCCCTTGGTTAGCCTTTCAGTTAGCCCCTTGGTTAGCCTTTCAGTTAGCCCCTTGGTTAGCCTTTCAGTTAGCCCCTTGGTTAGCCTTTCAGTTAGCCCCTTGGTTAGCCTTTCAGTTAGCCCCTTGGTTAGCCTTTCAGTTAGCCCCTTGGTTAGCCTTTCAGTTAGCCCCTTGGTTAGCCTTTTAGTTAGCCCCTTGGTTAGCCTTTTAGTTAGCCCCTTTGTGGGCCTCTGAGTTAGTCCCTAGGTTAGTCTCTTTTTCTTGTCCCTCTCAACTCTGAATTATAGAAAAACTGATAGGCCCACCAGACCGAAACCAGATGAGCCGCCGCGGGACAAACACTCAGTGCGCACGTGCTCGAGATGAGAGGACGACTGCCCCCCCCCCCCCCCCCCCTCAATAGCCCCCCCCCCCCCCCCCGAACTTTTCCAAAGAAATATATTGTTCTTGATCCGTTTTTAACATAGTCTGATTTTCTGTGGCGTTGAGCTTTCAGCGTGTCTCAGTCAGTTTGTGTGTGTGTGTGTGTGTGTGTGTGTGTGTGTGTGTGTGTGTGTGTGTGTGTGGCATGTATGTGTGTGTGCCGTGTGTGTGTGTATGTGCGTGTGTGTGTGTGCGTGTGTGACTGATTTCCTGTGGCGTTGAGCTTTCAGCTTTTCTCCGTCAGTTTGTGTGTGTGCTGTGTGTGCGTGCGCGCGTGTGTGTGTATGTGCGCGTGAGTGTGACTGTGTGTGCGTGTGTGTGCCAGTCAGTCAGTGTGCTTTCAAATCTGCTTGCATGATTCAGTAACAATCACACACTTTTTCCCAACTTGTTATTTTTTTTTTGTTTCTTTGATGAGTGTGTGTGTTTTGTCTTTCCCTTTCTCTTTGTTGTTGTTGGCTCACGAAGTGTAGCCTATGCGATCGTAACTTTGTCTGTCTGTGCGTTTGTGCGTGTGTGTGTGTGCGTGTGTGTGTTTGTGCGTGTGTATGTCTGTGGTAGAAACTTTAACATTTCCGAGTCTATGACGGTGTGAGTGGTTATCCAAGACTATGGATAAAGCTCGCATAAGATTACGTCACGGTCAAAAGTGTTTGACGTCAATTAATGCATCATGACGGCATGCCTCCCTGTAGTCTTTCTCTCTCGCGTGGTGTGTGTGGTCTCGGTCATTGTTATTTTGAGCGGGCCGAGACTATTTGGCAGTCGTGTCCTAAGTAGGCTACATGCAGACAGACAGATCTAGATCTAGTGTCTCTCTTTCTTGCACAGTGTCACCTAAGCTTACTGTGTGTGTGGGTGTGTATGTGTGACGGAGTGATTGAGTTTGTGTTACTGTTTGTCTATTTCTTACGTGAGCCTTGAAGGCTTCGCCTCTTGTTTTTCATTTTAGTTGATCTTGATGGTACATGTACCTTTAGTTTAATCTCTCCTTCAACACACACACACACATACACACACACACACACACACACACACACACACACACCACACACACACACACTCTCTCACTCTCGTACTCACTCCTAAAACACAAACAAACGAAACATTTGTTCAACATCCATAATCAAGTGTATTCCTTTTTAGTAGAGAGTTTACTCTGTCCCCAGGCACATAGCAGAAGGGAAAGGGGGGGGGGGGGAGGGGGCTAGCCCTAACTGCAAGATAGAATACGGCAAACAAATTGCAATTTCACACTAGCTTTAAGACAGTTTGATGTGTTATCCTTAAAATCAACAAGAAGAGCAAACGCTCGATCGAGTCACTTTCGCAGTTCTGAATATTATATGAGGCATCAGATGGACAGGAAGAAATTGCTATTCACAACACAATGAGTCACGTTCACATAAAATTTGAGCCCGGTCACTTTTATAGTTTCCGAGAAAAGCCCAACGTTAAGTTGTGTGTTGCCGAACAGAAAAGGCTAGTTATCTCCCTTGTTTTTCTGATAACGTTCGTAAAAGGCTACAGATGTAAATACTTTGATGTAAAGAATAATCCTACAAAGTTTCAATCACATCCGATGAACTTTGTCAAAGATATAAAATGTCTAATTTTTCCTTTGACGCTGACCTGTGACCTTGAAAAAGGTCAAAGGTCAACGAAACCATCGTTAAAGTGTAGAGGTCATTGGAGGTCACGACTAAACAAAATATGAGCCCGATCGCTTTGATAGTTTCCGAGAAAAGTCCAACGTTAAGGTGGTGTCTACGGACGGCCGGCCGGACGGACGGCCGGCCGGACAGACTAACACTGACCGATTACATAGAGTCACTTTTTCTCAAGTGACTCAAAAAACAAGAAAGGTAGGTTGTTGGAACGTTTGTTATTATTCGTTTTTTATTCTGAATTATGGAACGTTGGCAGTCTCTTTGTTTTTGGATTTGTGTTCCTTCCTGAGAAAACTGTTCGGCTTTCCGTTGGACATAGTAAGCTGAATCATTAATATACAAAAGCCTGCGCTTTAAATACATGCAGTTTGATGTGTGATTCTCAAGGAAAGCTACATGACTAGAACACATTCTTTCTTGCAGAAACCTAATTATGGTGGTATACTGCTATTCTGATAGACACGTGGGGGAATTCGGGGGCTGTGATTGGATGGTCTCACACATCCCTATTGCGATCATCATAGGATAACGCTACGGAAGCAATAACAAAGACGCATGGTTCCGGTTTCTTCCACGTGTATAAAGTACAGGCTTACCTCGCCAGTGCCCGTATGCTTATGAAAAACTCCCGAAGAAGTTTTGAGAGACATCGGAAAAACTTGCCTCACTTTCGTATGCATGGGCCGGAAGAAGGGCTTTCTTCGAAGCAAAGCGAGGAAGTAATTGATGGTAGTTTGCACAACTTCCTACGTTTTGAGCGACATCGGAAGTACATCCTCAATTTCGCATGCATGGGACGGAAAAAGTGCTTACTTTTGAAGCAAGCGAGGAAGTAAGTGAGGGTAATTGTACTACAGCGAAACCCAGGAGTAAACACGCTGCTTCCAAAGTTTCTCAGTGCAAAATAGCAGGGCTTTTCTTCGGTTTTTCATATAAAACCGATCTAACGCAAAGGAAAGTCCCAAAGAGAGAAAATAGAAAGAAAAGTCGTATCTCGTGCGTGCATTTCGTGTAAATTTCCCTGAATACAAACCTGAGTTGCCAGCTTTGACTTTTGTTCGTTCTGGGTCACTGGCCACCACTCTTAAAATTTCATCCCCGCTTATAGGAGGGGGTGTTTCTATCATGTAAATGGGCGTCTTTGTGTGCATGTGTGAGTGTTGTGTGAGAGTGTGCGTGTGTGTGTGTGTGTGTGTGCATGCGTGCGTGCGTGTGTAGGTGTGCGTCTGTTCATTCATTCATTCTTTTGCAGTGCACGCGCGCACATGTGTGTGTGGTGGGTGGGGGGGAGGGTGTGTGTGTGTGTATGTGTGTGTGTGCCGCGTGCGTGTGTGTGTGAAAGTGTTTTGTATGTATTTGTGCGAGTGCCTGCCTGCCTGTGCGTGTGTGCGTGCGGGTATAATTGTGCGTTTGTCAGTTTGTGTGCGCGTGTGTATGTGTGTGTGTGTGTGTGTGAGTGTGTGTGTGTGTTTGACGGTGTGTGTGTGTACCCCCACACACCACACATACACTATTATGAGCTGATTATTTGCGCCTCGATATTTTATTTATTTTCTTACGTTTTATGTTGTTTGTTGTGATTCACCACACCCGAGTTTCTCGAAATTAAGATAATAAATTGTTCTATGTCTAACACACATGCACACACGCACGTAGGATAAACAAATCCAATCTTGACTTTCAACTTTACATAAACATACATCGATGTTCACAATTAACGAGGACAAACATAATTTACTAACACCTAAGTACAACAATTTATCTTTTGTAAAAATTTGGACACACATTTTCCCAATTAATATGAAAGTTACTGAACTTATCTTCTTTTCACTACACCTTATATCTTGATTCCCCAAAAAACTTGAGTTCTGCCTTTTTAAATTGACCAGTAGCCCAAAACTTTCGCTCTAACTAAACAGTTTTACTGATACACAATCATTAAAAAAAAAAAGAGGTTTAACATAACCGACTTCGCTACCACATAAACAAACAAAGTTTTATTCTCCCCAACCTTCTGGTCAACAAAATCATTATTACAGAGTCATTCAATTTCAAGACAATCATCACAGCTTTGAACAGACCATTTCGTTCAACCAGTCAAAAACAACAACTATAGTAAAAGCTACAGCGCGATCAACGTTCGCCCATTTACGAACTCGCGATGAGATTTGTTTCTTCTGGTCGCCAAGCCTACCGTTTACAAACGCATGCGCACCAATTGGGATTCCCCCAATTTCCTCGACCTTGACCTCAGGACTCTCGAAGCCACTACTTCGGCGTTCAAGTTAGCTCGTGCATACCGAGTAGCTAGCAACTTTGCTTCCAAAGTTCCCACTTTCAAAGTTAATTTCATCATTTATACGACGATATACATTAAAAACAACAACTGGAATGTGCCTTTTGCCTGTAGTGTGGGATTTGTTTATGTGTGTGTTTTCTTTAACAAAATGTAACATTACTTTTTAAAACATTTATGTATTTATTATGTTTGTTTTATTGATATGCGGGGGGGGGGGGGGGGGGGGGGGGGAGGTATATGTAATGTCCTTTCAAGAAAAACATGAATGTGTGTGGGGTGGGGGGAAGGTTATAGTGGCGTAGGACTGCTTGTGATGACATAAAACAATGCAGATTTTTCCAATGAACAGTTTACTGAGGTGGCTCCTATTTTCATGCACCAGGTGACATGCTGGTGAATAGAGTATCTAATCAAAACTAACATTACCCCGAGAGGCAGGTTATGGTATTGATCTGGACTCGGTGAACCCATTCAGACAGCAAACACACACACATGAACATTTATCCTCCAAGCCCCACTCCTTTGTACACACATACTTGAAAATAGAGAGAGAGTGGGGCGGGAGGAGAGACATACATACATGCGCATACAAACACACATGCAAACACACACTCATGGACACATTCAACCACACATGCACACCCACACCCACACCCACAGAACAGCTGCTGCGCTCGCTCTGCTCAGCAATATTGATTGCCTTCAGCCATCTATTCATCTTTACCAGGTCAGGAAAGTGTTTTCATTATTGATGACATTTGTTTGATGAAGCAGAACAAAACAAACCAGTCCCTGCTTGTTTGAGGAAACTGAATGTACTAGGTATTACACTGTGTGTGTGTGTGTATGTGTGTATGTATGTGTGTATGTATGTGTGTGTGTATGTATGTATGTGCACACCTGTGCGTGCATGTGTGTCTACAGGATTGTGTGTGTGTACGCCAGTGTGACAAGCAAAGCCTTCATGAAGGTCATGTATGGCTGAAGGACGTTTTCTATTTCTGTTGTGGTTACATGGTAGTAAAGCTGTATCATTTTGCTGCAAGTCTGTTGTAAATGATCTATCACTGCACTTTTCACACTGGTGAAAGCACATACCAGGGCCGGACCAAATGAGTTGTAAGGGGGGGGGGGGTTCCTCCTTTTTTGGGGGGGGCAAATCAGCGAAGTGGCGAAGCCACAAGCGCGCGCCTGCAAAGCAGGCTCGCGAACTAGGGGGTCCGGGGGCATGCTCCCCCGGAAAATATTTTGAAAAACGGTTAAAATCTGTGCAATCTGGTGCATTCTGGGCCTTGTTCTGAGGGTTAAGAGCAGCATTGTTTTGGTGCTAAAACTAGTAAAAAAACAACAACACTCAAAGCAAGGTACATGCTTTTTCCAGGGGTGGGGTTCCGGAACCCCTGGAACCCCCCCCCCCCCCCCCCCCCCCCCACTGGGTCCGGCCCTGCATACTTCCAGTTGTTCATGCATGGTACTGTAATCTTTGAAAGGCACAATCCTTCCCATGTAAACATTTCAGCTCACTATCAGCAGAATTGTATTGAAGCTTTTCCACGGGATAATATATGATTTATACACTAATACTATTACTATACATACTAAAAATCAGCGTTCTGTGCAGAGTTGGAATTTTTTTATGAATGAATTTCACCCATTCATGCCATTATCCGCAAATACATTATGTCATAAAAAGATCCCACTCTGCAAAGAAAAATATTGAGGATGATAATGGAAAATTTCTTAGTAAATTTTCATTTGATTAATATACTTACCCGAATCACATATAGCATTGACATAGTCTGAGATGCAAGGTACTGAAAAAATGCTTACCCGTCTAACAAATTTAAAGGGAAGCGACCCATACCCAAAAAAGGCTTAAATAGCCATGGTAATGAGCAGGTTCCCTGGGAGTTACCTCCCATATGGCTACTTCCTCTCTACCACCATGTGGCAACTCATACGGCTTTAAAGAAACTAAAACCATAAGCGGGGAAGGCGGGAGGGAATTCACTATGTGATTCGGGTAAGTATATTAATCAAATGAAAATTTACTAAGAAATGTTCCATTAAATTACATATTCTTACTCCGAATCACATATAGCAGATAACATCAACATGGCGGTGGGCAAGAAACAAAATCAAACTCACCATCACATTCTGGCCAGGAAATGGCTGGCTGCTATGAGCGCAGGAAGCCCGCGAGAGCCATCCTGGCGAAGTGCAGAGACGTCCCGAAGATAATAGTTTATAAAGATATCTTCAGAACGCCAATACGCAGTCGAAAGCACAGCATCTAGTCGCTTGGAGCGTAAAACTGCTAGAGATGATGCCCATGCCCTTGTTTCATGGGCTCGCGCTGAGTCCAGGGGAAAGGCAGGCAACCCCCCCCCCCCCCCCCCCTATTTGTGTGACTCCAAACATAGGCTTGCCTTATCAGACGACACCCACCGGGCCAACGTAACCTTAGAAATGTCTTTCTCCCGTGCAGTAAGAAGAGAGAGAAATAACAGTTTCTGTGACTTAGACCGTACAGGCTGAGTGCGGGCTAAATACAAGCGGAGAGCCCGAACCGGACAATTCACCAAATCAGGGTCAACTGGAGCCAACGCGTTGGTCAGAGCCTTAACTCGAACCAACGGAGAGGCCTGCCCCGGAGACTGATTTTTGGCCAAAAAGTCGGGACGGAAGTGCAAGGACACAGAGCCATCCGACTCAAAAGAAACATCACCTGGCAGACCCGACAGGGCGTGGACCTCGCTACCCCGCCGGGCCGGAGCCAACAACAGCAAAAAGAGAGTCTTTCGAGTCAGATTGTGGAGACTAGCCTCCCTCAAAGGCTCAAATTCTGAGGAACGTAAGAATTCCAAGACCAGAAACAGATCCCACTTAGGAGTAGGTAGTCTGGACCTGGCCTGCTTAAGAGCAGCACCTTTAATCACCGCTGCGATCACTCCCCCGACATTAACAGATCGTCCGATCTGCTTGAGTGTCGCGGAAATCGCTGAACGCCGGACCCTCAAAGAGGAAACGGAAGCGCCCTGCGAAAACAGAAAAGAGAGGTGGTTGGCGACCTGCATAGAGCGAGGCGCAACCGAACTCACCCCCCGAGAAGAACACCAAGTGGCCCAGGACCTCCAGTGTGAGGCGTAAACGGACGCAGTGGACGCCCTATGAGAGCGGCCCACCAGGTCCAGCGTCAAAGAAGACGCCCCAGAGCGCCTCAGTGAGTCCCGAACAACTTCCACACGTGAAGCTTCAGAAGACTGGGCTCCTCGTGTGGCTCCTCGTGTGGAACACCTGTTAAGCACAGGTTTAACGCCACAAAATGCAAGCCAGCAACGCTAGCTGTAACAAAATGGCGACAACGCAACAAGTTACTGATACAACACGTCCAAAGGACAAACTATCAGCAACAACATCGAAAATGTTCGTAAACAACAATAAAAAACAGAACGAGCTCACCAAATAGGAGCCCGCACGGGAGAATAGACAGGTTACGTGGCCGGCAGGTGACTAACTCCACCCAAGACAGCCACAGAAGCGCACAAAATTTTCATACACCCTCTCTCCAGGACGCTGAAAGTCGTATGAGTTGCCACATGGTGGTAGAGAGGAAGTAGCCATATGGGAGGTAACTCCCAGGGAACCTGCTCATTACCATGGCTATTTAAGCCTTTTTTGGGTATGGGTCGCTTCCCTTAAATTTGTTTGACGGGTAAGCGTTTTTTCAGTACCTAGCATCTCAGACTATGTCAATGCTATATGTGATTCGGAGTAAGAATATGTAATTTAATTTTTAGTACAATGTATATGTCAAAGTGGAGGGATGGTCTTATCCCAATGTATGGTGTTGCAGGTAGCTCTGTTTGTTTCCTCCTTGGGGATGAAGCTACCAGGGGAAGGGATTGTGTTGGAGGTGCGGGTAGAGGGGTAGCCCTTCCGGTGCTCCCCCTTGGACCTCCCTAGTCTAGGACCCTGGGTCTTCGCGAGGTGGCCATTGTGGCGTAATCCCTCCGGACTAGCATAACGTTTCCCTATCCCAAGACCGACCGTGCGTGGTCTATGACCACATCCTCTACGAGGTGACCCTATCAACTAGGCAGCGCAAGCCCCTAGGCGAAACACGGCGGATCTAGAGGAGAGAACCTCGATAAAAAATTTGAGCTGCCATGAAGACGGAGCATGTTGGCTGAGGACAGCGGGCAGACCTTCTGTGCCGACACCCATCTACAGGAGAAAACCAGGCATGCACGCATCAAACCCAACATGGCCATCCCAATGTATAAGCCTGACCAGATCTAAGATGGTGAGCCAAATTGTTTACATGGATTGTACCTTTATACAATCCACACACACACGTATGCACTCACCCCCTCATTGTACACTTCAAATACACTCAGCAAATCAAGCGTAAATTTTATTCTCAGCAATCCTTTTTAACAACAGATTCAAGATGATCACACGTCCTCTCTCGAGCAACAAAATCGACCATGCATACCACATTCAAACAAGGAGAACTTAACACACATACATTTTTACAACACCTATACTGTCTCGTCGGGTTCCATCAGGACATTGTACTGCAGTGCTCTGAAGAAAACCAGGGTCTGGGACACTTGTGAAATACATGCACATGAATCTTTCATTTCCCTTGATGTTCCATGCAATTTTGCAAGTGGATATGGGCAAGCAATGATCATGAGTCTTTGGTTAGACAAATACCTTACTTTTGGACTATAAGGCGCGACTTTGTTCCTCAACTTGAACTACTGCACCCCATAGATCGGTATTGCCCTATGTATGGCTGAAGAAGAGTACACAAGTACCCACATCGCTTAACAAAGAAACATAACATTCCCTCTCTTGTGGATATGCACGATTCTTACTTTCTGCTTTCAACTGAAGCAACTGCGCTTACTAAACAAACCACACAAAAAACAAAAAGAAAAGCCCCTCTGACTGTGTATAGGAAGAGAGAAAAAGGAAAATTGTGTGAGGACTGGTGTATGGTGTAGTCTTGATTACAAAATGTTGAAGAGGGGGGGGGGGGGGGGAGTGCAGGGGGGGGGGGGGGAGGGAGAGAGAGAGAGAGAGAGAGAGAGAACAAGACAGACAGAGAAAGAAAAAACTCTGATCTTTTTTTTCTCAAGGAGATAGAAATAAAGAACGATAAGGCAGATATTAATGACCGAAAGAGCTAAGGATCTGAAAGATGCTCCATTTTACCTGTGGTTCAGTTTGCCAACACTTATGCTTTCTTAACAAAGCAGGTATTATGAACTGAATAAATACAGTACTTTTTTCACAAGTATCCTCATTAACTCTGAAATCAATGACAAACAGAGTCATACCCATGTACATACAAATACCTTGCAAGCAAGAATCCAAAAATCTTACATGACATGATAATTACTCAAAATTATTGATTTCAATGAAAGACAAATTCATTGTCAATTCTGAAAGTGTGTATTTCATCATAAACACTATCATGCAACCTCAAATACAAGACATAATAGTAAATACCTAAGTCCAAGTCACAATGTTGTACGTAGGTCCAATACAAGACATAATAGTAAATACCTAAGTCCAAGTCATAATGTTGTACGTAGGTCCAATAAGTAAAGTCATTTATACATCACTAATCAAAACTGCAGTAAAACACAAACACGCCAAAATACACCTATCAAAACTATCTACTGTACACTTCTTGCACCGCTGTAAAGCCTTCTTGGTCTTTCTAACATTCAGAAACTCTAGGATAAGGATAAGATTCATATAGTCCTGTGAGGTTACCCTCATAGAAATTCGGGCTGCTTTCTCCATGGGGAAAGCGAGCTGCCATACAATATACAGCGCTACCCATTTGTTTCTTTCCTGCATGCGTGTATTGATGTTTCCAAGCCCTGAGACTTTCGCTGTGAACTTGGGTTCTTTATCGTGCGCATGCGTGCACATGGGGTAGTTTGGCCACCGAGGAAAGTCTGCACTATGTTGACTCTGGGAAATAAATCCCTCGCCGAACGTGGGGATCGAACCCACGCCGATAGCGTCAACTGGTTTTGAAGCCAGCGCCGCTACCGACTGAGCTATTTCCCCACCCATCAAAATAAGTCACTGTGAAAAGAAGCTACGTTCACAGGATTTAGGCCATGTATCTGAGACGGATTCCAATTTGAAACAAATGTTCATTGAACTCAAGTCCATCAGGTGAAGAAGTGAATTTGTGAAGAATCATCCAGGCCTATAACAGGGCTAGCCCATCTTAACCCATGAAAATAATTCACCAACGTTACGCTGAATCTGCCATGCTGTTATACTGATCCTGGCCTAAACTCTACTGTCACATCAAAGACCAAAGTCATATATACTCTTGATTATCAAAAAGATGGCATCAAATTAACTCCTTTTCTAAAGGAGTACACGTCACTGAACCTGAACCTTCGCAAATAACTGAACAAAGAATAATATCTTCCAGGAATGCTGGCATCAAGAATGATTCAAGGAGCAAAAAAACAAAAAAACAAAAAATCTGTCAGTCAAATAAATACAGCTGAGAAATGTGATTATGGCTCACACCTGAAAACTAAAATAAACGTCTGCTGTTCTATGAATTTACCCTACTCAATGTATGTTTCCGCCATCTCACAACATTTGTACAACGTGTGTGCCCCACATTACATTTTAAAGTTGCACACAAAATTCAGTCAATGTCTTGTATCAATCACTAGCAGTAGCACAAGCCCAGTGAAAGAAACAAGCTCTTTCATTATGTAGATATGAGACACGCTTCATTTGTCTTTTCAAAAGGGAAGCTCATCAATGATTTAGTGTAAATTGTCTCGGTCATGGCTGTCAATCACCACGTTTCATTTTCTACCTATAGATTTGACCAAACAATGTGGCAGTTACTAGCCAGGCTGGAAAGACTCGTCAGCCCTGATCGGCAGCTTTCCAAGGAGAAGGACACTGGGAAGTCAAACCCTGGCCAGATCAGGGTCGTTAACTGTGTCAGGAAACGCGTCTAGGACAAGGAAAAGTCCAAAATCACACTCACGAAGGCCTACCGAAGACGGCAGACATTGATCTTCAGGGTGAGGTGAGAACCGAGTGTCTACGCATCACCGATAAAAATGGTTGTGTAACCATCATCGAACGCTGAAGAAGAAGGCAGTTATTAGTTTATGTTGCGTTCACTTTTCATTTTATTCGTACACTTACACTACCTCACTCCCATTGACCGGCACTTCTTCAACTCCATTATTCTCAGTCTTCCTTGACAAAAACTAGGGACAAAATATTGCTATACATGTTCTAGACAGGACCGTCAGTAATACACCCTATTCTGTGGCCTGCACGAAGTGATATTATGAGTTATTTCTAATATGCCGAGAAAAAAGATATCAAGCATGAGCCTTTTAGGCGAATGCTGATATCGTTTGTGAGACATGTCTGTTATCATTTGCTAACAGTCAGCATATTAGAAATAACGGTTTTATTACCGTTTAATTCGACCAAAAGAAATTTCGAAGCAGCCCCGCGAATTAGACAGAACAGCCGCAATGGGAACTTGAGCGCTTCTACCTGATTATGCCTGTCAGTCAAAGAATTCTCATGACCTGGGTCAGCCTAGCTGTTCCGTGAAGCACCCACCGACAAAACTCGCTTTTCGGTATTTTTTAGATAAAGAGAGTGATATCTGACAGCATTTGAAGTGTCATTCTTTAGAATAAATCACGCTAATATTGTTGATTTAAATTTTTACTTTGTCTTGTTAATTTTTAGCTTGATAAACAAAAAGGGTCCCTGCCTGAACGTTATAACATTTAGAGGGTCATCTAGAATCCGTCCTGATTGGTCAAAAAGCCATATGGGGCACTGAATTGGTAATAAAATTCAACAAACAGAGCACCAAGTGATATAATTCAGCAAACAAACAATCTACTCCTACTGGCAGAAATTCACTCAGCGTCACAAGCAAAAACCCAACCTGTCCTGATTCTCCGACTAAAGCAACACTGCTGTACTGGACAGGAGCAGGTCATTACTATTCACTATCTGGCCTGATTCTCCGACTAAAGCAACACTGCTGTACTGGACAGGAGCAGGTCATTACTATTCACTATCTGGCCTGATTCTCCGACTAAAGCAACACTGCTGTACTGGACAGGAGCAGGTCATTACTATTCACTATCTGGCCTGCTTCAACTGATACAATCAAGCAACCAACCAATCTACTAGTGGCACAAACTCACTCGGTGTTGCAAGCATAACTTGTCCTCATCTTCCCACAAAAGCTTGGTGCAACCAAACTGAACGTACGCACAGCCATCAGTTTTAAGTCAACAGTGAGTTTACAGTATCTCGCTACGACAGAAACTCCCTCGGTGTATCCAGTCAAACCTAACTCCTACAAAAGCGACAGCTTAACTGAACACATTGATAGTCCTCACTTTCTGTTCCCTCCGAGGTTAGGTGCCGTATGCTGAAACATAATTGCCCTGATCTTTGGCGGAAACTGAATGAACATATCTACTGCCTTCACTTTCAGTTACCTGCGAGCTGAGGCTATGCCCCACCTGCCCTGATCCTTCGACACAGGTGGCAGCTGAAGTGAACATACTCACTACCCTTACTTTGAGGTCATTGTGAAAGTTTGGTTACGCCTGCTGGGAGAACTCTTCCATGCTGCAAGCAAAACCTAACCTGCACTGATTCATCTACAAAAGCGGCAACCCAGGCGAACATAGGCACTTCCCTCATCTTACGTACACAGCTAGCGCTATCTCAATCACAGAAAAGCCTATCCAGAAGGAAGTGATGAGGGAGGGGGGGCATGGGGGTGAACTATTGCATCAGGCCATGTGAAGGCAAGGGGGGGGGGGGGTGGGGGGGTCGCATCACTTCTCTTTGTTGAGAGCTTGGATGAACTCCTCCAGCTTTTCCTGAATCTGACGCACTTTTTCTGCAACACAAGAAAGAACTGGTCAGAAAGATCATTTTCAACATTGGTTGCACAAAAGTGCACAAACATGAAATAGGCAAGGAAGTCACTCTGATGGAGGTCGGAATAGGCACAGAGATACATTAATGTTCAGACAGACACTGTCACTATAAAATTGTTTTTGATTGCAACCAGAACAAGGAAAGAGACTAAAAATTGACAGTGAAAACAAACAATATCAAGCAGAAGCAAACACTGAAATCACTGAGTCACTTGTGGCATAGTCCGGAATTAAACCTCTTGAAGATTCACTCAGTGGGACTGTGAACCTCACATGGGGCTTAATCGTATTATTGCCTCACTAGTAAGATATCATATACTGAGTGACTTGTAAAACTCACTGAGTTCTTCTGCCAGCTCCACCCGTCGCCCAGTCAGGACTTTCTTCAGCTGATACTTGTCGTCCCCCATGTCTTCCAGGACCTCTTTGATGATGCGATCCAGTCGCCGCGCTGAAACATGGTCACAGATATCATATGTCACTCAACCCAATAAAAAAAAGTACGATTCATTATTTTATTAGATTTTGTTTGTGTGTGTGTGTGTGTCCTGATGATGCGCTCCAGTCGCCATGCTGAAACATGGTGATATATATATATATTTTGTTTGTGTACTGATGATGCGCTAAAGTCATCAAGCTGGAACATGGTCATACGAGGATGTTACTTAAGCACCAGACACATTTTTAATTTATTGTGTGGTCCATTTTATTTGTGGTTTGTGTGTGTGTGCGAGATAATGATGCGCTCCAGGTGCTGTCTTAAGCTCTATGCTATTGCACCCCAGCAACACACAATACACAGCATTCACCTTCGTTGTTGACGACTTGTTGGCGCAGAGCGTTACTGGTGACGTTGAGCATGCGCTGAAGTCTCCAGAACAACACCACGTCATGGCAGTCCAGCTACACAGAGAAACACACGGCAACACGTCTATATCAATCAATTTTTATTACTTTATTATACCATTCTGGGAAATGTGCTTTGCTGCCTCCAAGTGAAAAATTAGCAGCAACAAGAGTCGCTACCCAGGTGTGTGCGTGTGTACGTGTAATCAGCCATCTGCACCTCGAAAGAAATTCAAGTTTTACGCCCTCACGGCAAAGCCATTAGGGGCATTATCCCGGGTTTTAACCCGACTTTAGACGGGCGCAGTGGCGTGGTTGTAAGACGTCGGCCTCCTAATCGGGAGGTCGTGAGTTCGAATTCCGGTCGCTGCCGCCTGGTGGGTTAAGAGTGGAGATTTTTCCGATCTCCCAGGTCAACTTATGTGCAGACCTGCTTGTGACTTAACCCCCTTCGTGTGTACACGCAAGCACGAGACCAAGTGCGCACGGAAAAGATCCTGTAATCCATGTCAGAGTTCGGTGGGTTATAGAAACACAAAAATACCCAGCATGCCTCCCCCGAAATCGGCGTATGGCTGCCTGAATGGCGGGGTAAAAACGGCCATACACGTAAAATTCCAGTCGTGCTAAAAACATGAGTGAACGTGGGAGTATAAACCCATGAACGATGTAGAAGAAGAAGAGATGAGATACACAAGTGTATGCGTGTTTAGGTGGTATCAGCCATCTGCACTTATGGCAGAATGACCGAGGTTTTTTTACGTGCCACTGTGGTGACACGGGGGTGGGAGATGGATACCGTCTCTGGGTCTGCACATAAAGTTGACCTGTGTCCGTCCCGGCCCGTATTCGAACCAGCGACCTTTCGATCACAAGTCCAGTGCTCTACCACCTGAGCTACCCGGGCCCCCCTATCTGCACCTCTCGCACTGAGGTCTTTATATGCCACAGTGGTGACACCGAGATGGGACATCGAAATCAACTCTGAGCCTGCATATAAAAAATGACCCGTGTCCATCCCGGCCCATTTCTGTCAAGTGTAATGAAGTGACCGCCTGAACTATTTGATGCCCCGTGATAACAATTGTCCGCTTACCCCTGTGTCCTGAAATCCTCTCTGGTAGTAGTAGAACCCTTTCTTGCACTGCTGAGCCTGCTGCAAGGCACGCTTGAAGAAGTTTTGGCGAAAGACGTAGTACCACGTTTCACGAATCTGCAGGAAAAAGGGCACAATGACCAAAAGTGATAAAGTTCTCAATACCTCATTAATACATTATTCGAACAGAAATGAATACACGCATGACACTGACACAAACACTGACACAAACACTGACACAAACACTAACACAAACACTGACACTCACACAAACACTGACACAAACACTGATACTCACACAAACACTGACACTCACTCAAACACTCACACAAACACTCACACAAACACAAGCACTCACACAAACACTGACATTCACACAAACACTGACACTCACAAACGCTGACACTCACACAAACACTGACACTAACACACACAAACACTGATACTCCCACAAACAACTCACACTCACACGCTGACACTCACACAAATACTGACACTCACACAAACACACACACAAAAACAAACACTCACACAAACGCTCACACATGCACTGACAAAAAACACTGACATTCTCACAAACATTGACACTCACGCCCATAAACGCTGACACTCTCACAAACACTGATACTACAACAAACACTGACACTCACACACAACAAGAAGGGCAAAGCCCATACGACTCACATGCTTGACCTAAACCTAGCAATGACATCATACACTAAGAACTGCTTTACACATTTTTCCTACCAAAATACATGTGACCTTGACCCAAGGTCAAGGTCATCCAAGGTCATGCAACACAAAGCTGTTAATTCAAGACATAGGAAGTACAATGGTGCTTATTGGCTCTTTCTACCATGAGATATGGTCACTTTTAGTGGTTCACTACCTTATTTTGGTCACATTTCATAAGGGTCAAAGTGACCTTGACCTTGATCATATGTGACCAAATGTGTCTCATGATGAAAGCATAACATGTGCCCCACATAATTTTTAAGTTTGAAACAGTTATCTTCCATAGTTCAGGGTCAAGGTCACTTCAAAATATGTATACAATCCAACTTTGAAGAGCTCCTGTGACCTTGACCTTGAAGCAAGGTAAACCAAACTGGTATCAAAAGATGGGGCTTACTTTGCCCTATATATCATATATAGGTGACGTATTCAATCTCAAAAACTTCAGAGAAAATGTGAAAAATGTGAAAAATAGCTGTTTTTTAGACAACATTTATGGCCCCTGCGACCTTGACCTTGAAGCAAGGTCAAGATGCTATGTATGTTTTTTGGCGCCTTGTCATCATACACCATCTTGCCAAATTTGGTACTGATAGACTGAATAGTGTCCAAGAAATATCCAACGTTAAAGTTTTACGGACGGACGGACGGACGGACGTCCGGACGTCCGGACGGACGGACGGACGGACGGACGACTCGGGTGAGTACATAGACTCACTTTTGCTTCGCATGTGAGTCAAAAACGCTGACACTGACACAAACACTGACACAAAAACACTGACACAAACACTGACACAAACACTGACACAAACAATGACACTCACACAAACACCCACACAAACACTGACACTAACACAAACACTGACACTGACACTGACACTAACACAAACACTGACAAAAACACTGACAATCACACAAACACTGACACTCACACAAACACCGACACCCACACAAACACTGACACTGACACAAACACAGTCAGTGGCTAGGAACAGTGCTGGAATCAAGCAAGAGCTGTTCCATCTCTTGACATTAATCATTTTTTTAATATTTTTTATAATTTACTTACAAACTAATTTTATTTTACAAAATTTGACTTTTGCTGAATTTTGCAAAATTAAAGGAACACTATACCGAGCAAGGCACAAACCACCTTCTCCTGTAAGACAACTTAATGCCACTCAATCACGGCTAGAACATCAGTTTATATGTGCAACTCACGTAATCTTCATCCACATCATAGCCCTTGTTCTGCAGGTTTTTCCTTGCTGCTGTCAACTCATCAGCTCCAAGGTGCAACTTGTGTTGCTTGGGAAAGTGAAAACACACCAAAATATCAATACTACTCACTGGTCTGTAAGCGGGCATCATTCAGATGACACCATCAAACGGTAAAAACAGACACAAAAACACAGAGAAAGAAAACACCAGGAAGACAAACACATTTTAAATGCGAACTGTGCCCCATATATGTCGAAGAAGACTATCTTTCCTGACATTTTTAATAAATTTTTATTTTGAAGGGGGACAATTTTTTTCTAGGGTAGAGAGAAAAACATAGGGTTGGTCGGGGCACTGGAAACTCTTGAGTTTGTGTTATAGGCCTTTTGGTCAAATATTGAAATCTTGCACAAAACAGCAACTTGAAATCTACCAGACCAACTTACAGGGGAAGAAAGGAGCATTTTCTCCAACTCCTGTTTGAGGGTTGGTCGGGGAACTGGAAACTGGATTTTAGGCCTTTTGGTATTGAAATCTTGCACCAAAACAGCAACTTGAAATATACAATCCAAACTTACAGGGGAAGAGACGAGCATTGTTTCTAACTCCTGTTTGACGGCGTAGCGGTCGCGGTGATCGTCTGTGCTGTACTTCCAGCGAGCCCACTGGTCCCACATCCCCGGCCCTGTCATCTCCTGCAGTTGTTCCTCCGCTGGATAACCACAAACAGGCTAATTAACATTCGGATCTTGCATGTACTGTGGAACCCCCCTTTTAAGACCTCCAAAAATGTGAGAAAACTCATGTCTTAAAAAGGAGGGGGTCTTAAAATGGAGGTAAATTTACAAGGGTTATGAACAGAAAATGTGAGGTTTTTAAAGACAGTGGCACCGACATTCCTCCCTGGAGCGTCTGTAAAATGGAGAAAGCCTTACATTGGGGGGTTGTACAGGTTTTTAAAGACAGTGGCACCGACATTCCTCCCTGGAGCGTCTGTAAAATGGAGAAAGCCTTACATTGGGGGGTTGTACAGGTTTTTAAAGACAGTGGCACCGACATTCCTCCCTGGAGCGTCTGTAAAATCGGTAAGTCTGTTATATGAAGTCTTATATCGCGCACGTATCTCCAGACTCGGACTCAAGGCGCAGGGATCTATTTATGCTGTGTGAGATGGAATT
The DNA here is from genome assembly GCF_037325665.1 of Littorina saxatilis. NCBI lineage: Eukaryota > Metazoa > Mollusca > Gastropoda > Littorinimorpha > Littorinidae > Littorina > Littorina saxatilis. Next base: position 57,644 of record NW_027127255.1, read on the forward strand.
TTTTTACACAATACATCACGCATTCACATCGACCAGCAGATCGCAGCCATTACGGCGCATATCCTACTTTTCACGGCCTATTATTCCAAGTCACACGGGTATTTTGGTGGACATTTTTTATCTATGCCTAACCAATTTTGCCAGGAAAGACCCTTTTGTCAATCGTGGGATCTTTAACGTGCACACCCCAATGTAGTGTACACGAAGGGACCTCGGTTTTTCGTCTCATCCGAAAGACTAGCACTTGAACCCACCACCTAGGTTAGGAAAGGGAGGAGAAAATTGCTAACGCCGTGACCCAGGGTCGAACTCGCAACCTCTCGCTTCTGAGCGCAAGTGCGTTACCACTCGGCCACCCAAGTCCAAGTGGCAAGTCTGGCAGTGGAATGAAAATTCAGATGTGGATGGAGCAGTGAATACTGGGACGGGGCGGTGTGAGAGAGATGTGGATGGAGCAGTGGATACTGGGACGGGGCGGTGTGGATGGAGCAGTGACTACTGGGACGGGGCAGTGTGAGAGAGATGTGGATGGAGCAGTGGATACTGGGACGGGGCGGTGTGAGAGAGATGTGGATGGAGCAGTGGATACTGGGACGGGGCGGTGTAAGAGAGGTGTGGATGGAGCAGTGGATACTGGGACGGGGCGGTGTGAGAGAGATGTGGATGGAGCAGTGGATACTGAGACGGGCGGTGTGAGAGAGATGTGGATGGAGCAGTGACTACTGGGACGGGGTGGTGTGGATGGAGCAGTGACTACTGGGACGGGGCGGTGTGGATGGAGCAGTGACTAAAGGGACGGGGCAGTGTGAGAGAGATGTGGATGGAGCAGTGGATACTGAGACGGGCGGTGTGAGAGAAATGTGGATGGAGCAGTGGATACTGGGACGGGGCGGTGTGAGAGAGATGTGGATGGAGCAGTGGATACTGAGACGGGCGGTGTGAGAGAGATGTGGATGGAGCAGTGGATACTGGGACGGGGTGATGTGAGAGAGATGTGGATGGAGCAGTGGATACTGAGACGGGCGGTGTGAGAGAGATGTGGAAGGAGCAGTGGATACTGGGACGGGGCGGTGTGAGAGAGATGTGGATGGAGCAGTGGATACTGAGACGGGCGGTGTGAGAGAGATGTGGATGGAGCAGTGGATACTGGGACGGGGTGGTGTGAGAGAGATGTGGATGGAGCAGTGGATACTGGGACGGGGCGGTGTGAGAGAGATGTGGATGGAGCAGTGGATACTGGGACGGGGCGGTGTGAGAGAGATGTGGATGGAGCAGTGGATACTGGGACGGGGCGGTGTGAGAGAGATGTGGATGGAGCAGTGGATACTGAGACGGGCGGTGTGAGAGAGATGTGGATGGAGCAGTAGATACTGGGACGGGGTGGTGTGAGAGAGATGTGGATGGAGCAGTGGATACTGAGACGGGCGGTGTGAGAGAGATGTGGAAGGAGCAGTGGATACTGGGACGGGGCGGTGTGAGAGAGATGTGGATGGAGCAGTGGATACTGAGACGGGCGGTGTGAGAGAGATGTGGATGGAGCAGTGGATACTGGGACGGGTGGTGTGAGAGAGATGTGGATGGAGCAGTGGATACTGGGACGGGGTGGTGTGAGAGAGATGTGGATGGAGCAGTGGATACTGAGACGGGCGGTGTGAGAGAGATGTGGATGGAGCAGTGGATACTGGGACGGGGCGGTGTGAGAGAGATGTGGATGGAGCAGTGGATACTGGGATGGGGCGGTGTGAGAGCACACCGAGACAAGGAACAGGTGTTGGGACAGCAGCAAAAAAATAATAATGAAAAAATAAATACAGTGGCACCCCACTGACTTGTGTTTCTATTTTGCTTCTATCTGCTTGAGGAACTTACTCTGTTTGAGTCGTTCCCTGAGTATCTCTTCCATGAATTTGATGGCTGAGTCCCACTGTGCTTTGTCCGACACAGACCGGTCTTCCAGAATGTTCAGCTGTATCACCCGCTGCAATATGAATAAAGATTTCAATTTAGAACAAGGCAATGCCAGGCACAGTATAACGCATATACAGCTATACATCAAACCACCCTCTGCAACTATAAATACATTTTCTCATTGGTGCATTTTTCAATCAAATTGATTGAAATTTTGGCCAAGCAATCTTCTACGAAGGCCGGACTTCGGTATTGCATTTCAGCATGTAGGCTTAAGGGGAGACAGGGTAGGCAAGCACTTTTTTTTTTTATTTTGGAAACAGCTTGCTGCTTGTTTGATTTTTGCAAGCAGAATAACCTAATTAAGGGAAACCATTTTAAATTTTGAGTGAAAAGCAATTTTGGGGGGTTTTATTCACCAAAATGTGAAAAAAACGTTATAAAATGTGCTTTTTTTAAAATGTTGCAGTTTGTGAACCAGTGCATGTTTTGATCCAATTTTTCTTCTTTGCAGCAATATGTGTGTGTTTAATAATTCTGTGCATCGAAAAGCATTTCTAAGCAATATATTATTTTAATTTAGCATTTTCAGTTACCGGTTCAGTTCTGATAAGAAAAATACATGAGATCCTAACTGTCAGACTCATAAAAACCCAACCAATGCACTGAACTCTTATTCCATGCACAGAACTGATGCTGTACAACTCATAAACAACATATACAAAAACTGAACAAATCCATCAAGCCTTTCAAAAGTTGCAACATTTTAATTGTAGCGTTTTGTCTGAAAATTACATTCAGAGAAAACAGCATTTTAAAGATTTGAACCAGTACATACAAAAACAAGTAGCACAGTGCACCCTGAATTCATATGTTTTTATCAGAATGACCACTTTACTATGATGGGGAAATGATTTGACGATCAAATTATCCGGACTTTTTTTAAAAAATCATTTGAAAACTCATCTATGTTAGTGCAGATATGAATCAAAACGAAACTGTCGGACTCATAAAAACACAAGGAATCCACTGTATTCTTATTCCATGCACAGAAATGGTGCTTCACAAATCATAAACAACATATACAAAATTGGAACAAATCCATCTAGCCATTCAAAAGTTACAACATTTTAATTACCACATTTTGTCTCAAATTACATGTAGAGAAAACAGCATGTAAAAGAGTCTCACTAGTACCCCGGTAAACTAGTACCACAGTAGAGCTTGAATTAATGGGGTGGTTTTTTTTTAACCAGAATAACACTTTAACTATGATGGGGAAATGATTTGATAATCAAATTATCAGATTTTTTTAATTTAAAAAAAAATCATATGAAAACATTAAAAAAGTCAATTATCTGTGTTTGTGCTGATATGAAAATATTGATCAGAACCAAACTGTCAGACTCATAAAAACCCAACGGATGCACTGATTTCTTATTCCATTGCATAGAAATGATGCTTCACAAATCATCAACAGCATTACATAATTTATATACACAAAAGGAACAAAGCTATCAAGCCCTTCAAAAGTTGCAACATTTTAATTACAGTATTTCTGTGCTCAATCCTAACACTGCAGCAAATTTCTGTAAAGCTGAATGTCCCTTTCCATGTACCAACATGGTCATACGCGGATTATTTTAAATGCAACTTTACCACCCGAAGCGTTGCAAACACCGGAAGAAGAGTAAACAACTGCAGACTTGAATGGACACTCATATGCACTCCAGATGCAGGGCCTGTGCAAATCCTTGGGCTGATGCATCACCTTCTTTCATAATCAGACTGCTATCAGACAAGCATTCAGTACAGGATATAGACCTTTCAGCAATAGATTGAGCTGATCAATGTTGACAAAAGCCCAACACATGTCAGCGGAGTGACGTTGCACAGTACCAGTATCCATATCTGCTTGTGATGGGTCAGAAGATGGCAAAGTATCTGTATCTTCTTATGGTTGGTCAGAAGATGGCAAAGCTGATGTTTCTGCTGTGGAAGAGGGTAGTTCCGGTTTAGCAAACTTTTCCATCAGGTCAATCTTTCTCCTCGCTGCCACCACAGGAGGACCGGTTCTCCCCTTGCTCCAACCTAATAAATACACAAACACTGATTTAATATTTGATACAACTGTCCATGGTTTTTGTTTGTAATAAGCTGCAAATTTTAAGACTCAATATAAACGTCAACAAGTGCTTGTACTTTATTTTGCAAATGACCATGTTACATGGGGTGTACCTCAACTTTTTGGCTAGGCCGGTAAATCAGAAATCCCAATCAGCCCCCAACCACTGAACCAGGCGGGTTTTCTTACAACCACCTCAGCGGCTCGTACCCACATATGTCGGTTGACGAACACACACACACACACACACACAAAAGACATTCATTAATTTAACAGTGACTCATACTCATTACATGTGGATTTGCACTACTTATTAATACCCAAACACACACAACTTAATGACAAAAAAGTGTATGTTTTAATATATATAATGATAAATAATTGAAAATAAAAGCAGCCACGAAAAAGCAAAAGAAATCAAAGTATTCTCACCCTGTCACACACTAAACCTCACAGAAGGTTATCCCATATGTATAAGTTACAGCTCCGTCCATCCATGGTATCGCCTGATATTTTGTCGAGACTGGGTCAATGAATATGATGACGTCACTCGAGGCTCTGCCGAGAGTGACGTCATTATATTCTTTCACCCCGTCGAGACAAAATATCACGCGATACCATGCATGGACGGAACTGTAACGTATATATGGCATGACCAAAGTAAAGAGAATTTGTCACGGGATGTGGCAACAAATCATTGGAAATTCACCATGGGCAATCAACCCAAGCCTAGAAGTTGTAGAACTATATTTTGTTTCAGTCTTGGCAAGGCCAGTTTTGTCCAGTTCCGGAAAAGACATAATGAATTCATTCACCCTGCCGAGACGAAAAAAAACAATTCCATGGATAAAAACGTATAAGCTTATTATCCCGTGACGCATCAAAGCTAAATTTTGTTTTGAAATGTCATTACAACGTACAGATAACTTATAACGACATAATCGCCTTCACAAGACAGGAAAAACGCACACTTTGTTTTTCGTCTGCTACAAATCTAGTCTTGTTGGTTGACGGAGAGAATAAAGCTTCAATCATACCTTCATCAACAGGAATAAATGCTCAATCCGCTGTCAGTTCGCAACTGAACCTTGTTTTTTTCTTTAACTTTTTGGTTAACATTGAAACAGCAATCCAAAAGAGTGTTTCAGCTGTTTCAAGACAGAGGCTTAGCTCCTTCTTTTGAGTTGCTTTTCAAATGACTAAAATGACACCGGAAGCGAACAAATTGTCGCGTAGACTGTCGTCACAAAAAGACGTCATGACAAAGTTACACGCAAAGCGAAAGAGACTTTGACGTCATTTACTTTTGTTTGGAATTTTCCGCCTGTTCCTAGCTTTTCAGTGAAGACCTGACGTGAGTAAGCTTACCCTTTGCAGCTGTGAAATAATCAGTCTTGTGTCTCGGTCGTGTAGGTACAGAGTTTGCTTCTGCAATCATTGTGTTCGTGTTGATGACGGCTTCATAAGATTTCCATTTTCTTGTTTCTGCGGCTGCGCAAGTTATTTTGCCTAGGTCATGGCCGAACTTTAGGCCTACGGAGAAATATCGCTGGATATTTTCTCCCTAGATTAACAGAGACAAAGAAGGGAAGTCATGCTGTATATATACATACCAGCCCCTATCACAAAATGTACATGTCAAGTTTACAATGGGATTTGAGTAACCACACAATCACATACAATGATACACTCAGGAACTAATACTGAAACTAGCTGAATTATTTTCTTTCTTTCTTCCTTTCTTTTCATATTTTTCTTTTAAAATTAATTCATTTCATCACACTTGCTATGTATTTGCTTGTTTCTTGTCTGTTGTCTGTTTTGTGTGTGTGTTCTGTGTGTGTGTATACATTTTCAGATTTCCTAAACCTAGCACTGTTTGCAGGTGATCTTTATGCTTTTGATTCATGAGTTGCATCCCCAGTCCTTTAGTTTAACTCTTTTTTTTCTTTGGTGAAGTAAATTGGATCTATTTTTTTATTCCTTAGTTAATGGAAAAGATTTGACAACAATATTGCTGTCAATGATAGGTTGGTCAGCCATGCTGGTGTAAACCAATCCTTTAGAATTAGAGAACGCTCTCTAGTAGGGTACTTATTTTCCTACGGTCAATGACCAGAAACAGAAACTGTGTCAGTCGTACATCGCTCAGATGCTGCTTCTCAGTTTGACCACAGACAAAGAATAATGATGACATGTTACACCATAGTAAGCTCTCAAGGACTGGCCAGCGAAGAACAATAAAATAGGGGTTGTGAAGACGATATCACAGAGATGATCGAGGGAGGGAGGGGGGGGGGGGGGGGGGGGGGGGGGGTTGCGGCGGCGGCATGGTCAGTAAATTGGATCAAGAAACCCGCAAAATACTTCAGACACAAACTGTTTATCATTTACATGCAAACCCTAACACATTCTTACAACAACAACAACATAACAATGTGCAATAAATCACGTTGTCAAACAAACAAGATCGAAAAGAGAAAGAAGCAAAACCCACCTCGTCGAGTCAAGAATCTTAGAATGTCGTCTGCTTCAATTCGATCATGTTGGTTCATTTCGGAGTGTTGTACTTCGTTCTACTGTTCGCTGCTGCTGGTTCATCTTTCTCTGATATTTCTTGCCACTATGCCGAACATTTCCAATGTTAGGGTTGTTCTCCGCAGCTCAAAACTTTGAAAAATGCTGCTGAATCGGTGAAAAAGTCATGGATTTGTTGACACCGGGGGACTGATAAGTTGTCTACTGCGCTTGCGCCAAATGCCTTTGACCTACATATATTTGCATATATTAATTCCGGGGTTTCGGTTGGAACGGATTCTCTCTCTTTGTGCCTATGTCAACGGAAATTCCCCAACGGTGATGACGTCATCTTGAAGAACGGAAATTTCCACACAGTTTGAACAGCGAAGGGTCATGTCATGTGCGCACATTTACCAGCACGGAGTATCCAAAGTAGACCATTTTTTCGATTTTTTTGATAAAACACAGACAAAAACAACAAAACATCGGTTTGAAAATGGTTTTATTTACATGAATACATGTCTAAAATGACAAAAGCAGATTATTGAATGCATTCCAGGATGTTCAAAGGTGTGAAAAATGCAACAACCCCAAAAAGGTATATGAGACCAAAAATAACTCATTTTGCCTGCCCGGTCTCGCCTTAAAAATTAATTAATGACTTTGGTCATTAAAAATCTGAAAATTGTAATTAAAATTATTTTTTTATAAAACGATCCAAAATTACCTTTATTTTATTCTTCATCATGTTCTGATTCCAAAAACATATAAATATGTTATATTCGGATTAAAAACAAGCTCTGAAAATTAAAAATATAAAAATAATGATTAAAATTAAATTTTCGAAATCGTTTTAAAAACAATTTCTTCTTATTCCTTGTCGGTTCCTGATTCCAAAAACATAGATATATGTTTGGATTAAAAACACACTCAGAAAGTTAAAACGAAGAGAGGTACAGTAAAACGTGCTATGCAGCACAGCGCAACCGCTACCGCACTAAACAGGCTCGTCACTTTCACTACCTTTTGCACTAGCGGCGGGCTACGGTCATTGTGAAAAAATGCAGTGCGTTCAGTTTCATTCTGTGAGTTCCACAGCTTGACTAAATGTAGTAATTTCGCCTTACGCGACTTAATTGTTCTTCTTCTTGTCGATCACATGTCTATACTGTTAGACCAGACAGCGAGACAAATGATAATGTCTTCTCCAGGTCACATCATAGTACAAAGGAAATGACAGCCGCGGTGTTTCTTCTTCTTCTTCTTCTTCTTCTGCGTTGTGGGCTGAAACTCCCACTTACACTCGTGTTTTTTGCACGAGTGGAATTTTACGTGTATGACCGTTTTTTACCCCGCCATTTAGGCAGCCATACGCCGTTTTCGGAGGAAGCCGCGGTGTTGAATTGGTTGAAACTGAGATTTGTTATTATTTCAACGAATCAGACCCTGCGGTTTGTTCACACCCGTTTGGGTTTCACCCACTTGGCTTCGGGCTCCTCAGCCCAAGTATCCACATATTTTGACAAGGAAGGACAGAAAAATCTGACTTTTACCTGCTACGAAGTACCATCAGGATATGAATTCCAAACCCCCCTGAAAGCGGCGTATGGCTGCCTGAATGGCGGGGTAAGAACGGTCATACACGTAAAAACCCACTCGTGCAAAAACATGAATGAACGTTGGTGTTTCAGCCCATGAACGAAGGAGAAGAAGAAGAGAAGAACTCCAAAACTTCCACTTGGAAAGGGGAGCCACTACCACGGGATGTAAATGGCAAACAGTGGCTACGTACCAAGCTGTCCTCGGCCTTGCTCTCCCACTGGTGCTTGGTCTTGCACGTCTCGATCACGCTCATCTTCAGCTTGTCGAAAATGGCGTCCTCTTCGCTCTTCTGCTTCTTGTTCTTTAGCAGAAGCTTGGTAAACTCCTCGTGGAGCGTGTCCCAGCCAACCTGAAACATTACCGCCATACAGTTGGTATGGTAGTTTATACTTCTCTTTCCTTCAAATGGCATCTGTACTGTTTGAAATTTATTATACTAAAAAATTTAGGATCATGTTTTCTTCCACACAGATGCTTACATGTAAGGAATCACACACACGCGCACCCACACACACGCACCTACACACGCATGCATGCATATGCACACACACAGCACTCTATAAATATCACACACACCGCACTCTATAAACATCACACACACCGCACTCTATAAATATCACACACACCGCACTCTATAAATATCACACACGCCGCACTCTATAAATATCACACACACCAAAACCAGGATGTAATTTTGCACATTAAGAAAGGCTAAATTCTCTGATCAGTTCTGAACATTCACTGGCAGATACTGACCTCAACACACTTCTTGGGGAGTTGCACATCTGCCCACTGTTTCAGTTTGATGTCCACAGTCGTGTTGAATGTCCTGTAAATATACATTTTTTTAAATAAATAAATAAAGCAGTATGGTTAGCAGACAGAAATAGTGTTTGATTTTTAACAGGACACGCGTTTTTTTCCTCGAATTCTTGTTTTAGATAGGATTCATATGACAAGCCCTTAGTCCATGTAGTTACAGTTGAATTGAAACACAGATTCACGAACGCTATTGGCCTTCGGGCCTACGTGTTTACTATCGTTATGAAACCAAAATATGCCTGAGCACTTTGAACTGAATTGAGCTTGAGGTCGACCTTGTAAAGACTTTGCGAAGACCTTTTTACCAAAAATTCAGTGCCAAAGTTTTGTGCTGCCAGCTTCGTGAAGACTTTGCCAAGTTGACTCCGCCAGTTAATTTGGGTCTTCAGCAGGCAACAAATAAGCAGATGTCACTGGGATAATTTGGCAGATGGCCTCGCTCACACATTTCATAATCCTTGCTTTCAACTTACCCAGAATTCTGTGCCTGGGCTGCCGGCAGGTAGATGTTTTCAATGACGTGGGTTGCGCTTCTTTCCCACAGTTTCTTGTTGAACGCTTCTTCCCTGAAAGAAGGGAGAAGACTAGTTTCTTAGCACTGAAAACATAACGTATTGCCATGGCAAAGATATTGCACCTGCAACAACATAGGGATTGTGATTTACTTGTTCCTCTGACCTTGCTATCCCTTGTGTGCACAATGACAGTTTTTCGCTCACGAAGTGTAGCCTATGCGATGATAAACTTTGTCTGTCTGTGCGTGCGTGCGTGAGATCCAGGGTCTCGCTTTCTTGCACAGTTTCACCTATGCTTACTGTGTGTGTGTGTGTGTGTGTGTGTGTGTGTGTGACGGAGTGATTGAGTTTGTGTTACTGTTTGTCGATTTCTTACGTGAGCCTTGAAGGCTTCGCCTCTTGTTAGTTGTGTTCTCACCTGAAGACTACACTCAACTTTGAATTGAACTAAATGGATAAAAACGATCAGCTCCAAAACACATTTGCTTTCAAGTTAGCTTGCCATTGTTGACCATGAATTCACCCTTTCTCATGTACAAAACCACCATTCTTGACCATGAATTCACCCTTTCTCATGTACAAAACCACCATTCTTGACCATGAATTCACCCTTTCTCATGTACAAAACCAGGCTATCTTGAAATGAAATTTCATTTTCCATTTTTAATTCGACCAAACAAGTCTTAAATGTTCCTTCCCTTGGAGCACAGCGGTTAGCAATTATCCCAATGTAATCAAGTACAACGGTTGTACATGTCAGGCTATTCCAAGACAAATATTTCCAGGTTGGTGATGTGACACAGCTCTCATCATTCCATTTTTACTGAGCAAAGATCTTTCTTTATCTTTATTTGGTGTTTAACGTCGTTTTTAACCGTTCAAGGTTATATCGCGACGGGGAAAGGGGTGGGATGGGATAGAGCCACTTGTTAATTGTTTCTTGTTCACAAAAGCACTAATCAAAAAATTGCTCCAGGGGCTTGCAACATAGTACAATATATTACTATTATTACCTTACTGGGAGAATGCAAGTTTCCAGTACAAAGGACTTAACATTTCTTACATACTGCTTGACTAAAATCTTTACAAACATTGACTATATTCTATACAAGAAACACTTAACAAGGGTAAAAGGAGAAACAGAATCCATTAGTCGCCTCTTACGACATGCTGCAGAGCATCGGGTAAATTCTTCCCCCTAACCCGCGGGGAAGTTACTGAGCAAAGATACCAAATTGAAAGACTGGTCTTGTTTAAGGCGGTCCTTAATTAAGCCCGAAGTCGACTTCTCGAAGTCTTTGTGAAGTCTTTTTACCGAAAACTAAGTGCTCAAGCTCCAAGCGGCCAGCTTCATGAAGTCGACTTTGCCCAGTTAAGGACAGGCTTAACACATGAAAGAACATTTGTGGACGAATACGCTACTTCTGATGGGAGAAAATATCCAATGTGCCGTCTTTCTGTCTGTGTGATTGCACAAGCGTGTACTGACCACTGCTTGGGGGTGACTTGACTCAAGTTGATGATTTCATCCAGAATCTCTCCTCTTGCCTTCTCGAAAAGTTCTTCCTGCAAAAAAGCAAGTGTGCAGACCCATACAGAATGATTCACACATCACTGACTCAGCCCTGCCTAAAAAGAAGTATGGCTGCCTAAATGGCCCGTTAGAAAAGGGTCATGCACATAGAAGTCTGCTGATAAAAAACTCAAGTGTATGTACATGGAAGTTTTACCCAATGAATGCAAAAGAAGAAGAAGTTCAGCACAGCATAAACTGTGTGTTGGTGTGTATGTCAGTGTATGTGTGGGCGTGTGTGTGTGTGTGTCAGTGTGTGTGTGGGTGTGTGTGTGTGCGTGATTTTACCAACACTACGCGAAATTCCTTGTGCTTTAAATGTTTTTTAATGTCACTTGGCTCAATTGTATTCTGTAACACCCCCCCCCCCCCCCCCCCCCTTCTTCCAGATAATTCAACCTACCTGCTCAAAACGCTCACCTCTCACAACACAACATTTCTCTGTCAAAACTCAAACATCAAATATCCAGTAGTTTGGAGGTGCTGCCCTGTACTGCACGGTTCAGTGATAAATTGCCAGGAAGATGTAAAGTAACCAAGTCAGCTTTACAAGAAAACTACAAGACAGCACTGCTTACCCTGTCAAGTTCTCGTATGTGTGGGAAAGTGTTTTTCCATTCTGTTTCAAGGTTGAATCTTGTGGCTGAAAGCAAGTACAAAGTACACATATACATTTCAGTACAGTTGAACCCCCCTTTTAAGACCCCCCAATTTAAGACTTCCTCCCTTTTAAAGGTCCTTGTCTACATTTTTATACCGACATCTCCATTTGATCATTAAAATGCAGTCTATTATCTACAATTATCAACAATACACCCCCTTTCGATCAGGAAAGATGAAGCCAGTGTAGCCGTTTGAAAATTCATTGTAGTATTCCAGCGTAGTACTCATAGTAGGATATCTTTATTTGGAAAATGCCAAGCGCAAAACTCCTCTCAAATCCCGTGCATTTCGTGCGTTTAAAAAAAGCGTGGACAGCGTTCTAGTGTCAAACTGTTGCTGCACTTGTTTGGGCGTGGCTATAAGCATAGTGACATGAATTTGATTGGTCAGTATTTTTAGGCAAAGCCCATGTTCTGAGCAAACAGAAAACAAAATATTGGAAGCGTGAGTCACGCTACCCAAATATAAAATCTTTTATTACATTTTTTTTTTCTATAACCTTTTTCCCCATGGTCCATTCATCATCTGACATTATACGTTATTTGCGTGTTTGACCAAAATATGACATTTTACACAGATCGAGACAGTCATTGTTCTCCGAGACCGCGCTAGCGGTCGAGGTGAACAATGACTGTCGAGATCTGTGTAAAATGTCATATTTTGGTCAAACACGCAAATAACATTTATGTATCGATCGAATTCCTTTCAGGTACTTATGACTTTGTTGTTGTTTTGACGATTGAACGAGCACACACACACATGCATGCAATCCACATGTATGCAATCAAACACATAAGCTTCATATTTGGGCGTTTCAGGTTGACCGAAACTTCAAAGGAACTACAAAACACACGTCATGTACTCACTTTGTTGTTGTTTTGACATTGAACAGCACACACACATGCAATCAAACACATGACGTTTTTTTTTTTGAGTTCCTTTGAAGTTTCGGTCAACCTGAAAAGCCAAATTATAAAGTTTTGTCGGCCTCTGACGTCACATGACTCAAAGAAGGGAAATCCAATCTCCAATCGATACATAAAGTTTTGTAGGCCTCTGACGTCACATGACTCAAAGAAGGGAAATCCAATGTCCAATCGATACATAACTTTTTAGCTAAATCTAACCATAAGATTATTGAAAAAAAGCAAAAATGTAGACGACCACCTTTAAGACGTGATTTTGTTGGATTTCCTATTCATATCCTCTGTAAATTTACCCCCGTTTTAAGACTCCATATTTTTAAGACCTGATTTTCTCAGATTTTTGGAGGTCGTGTTCCACTGTACTGTTTGCAAGCCGTTTCGGCCATCAGTCTGTTTTCATTCAATCTTAAACAATATTTCAGTCTCACAGCAGAGTAATTTTCTTTTGAAATGATATCACGGAATACATCACTTCCTATTGTCAGTCGATCACTTCTTTAGAGAGAGAGAGAGAGAGAGAGAGAGAGAGAGAGAGGAGAGAGAGAGAGACAAAGAGAGAGAGAGAGAGAGAGAGAGAGAGAGAGAGAGAGAGAGAGAGAGAGACAGACAGACAGACAGACAGACAGAGACAGAGAGCAAACACAAACAGACACACCAACACAAAACCAGAAAAAGATGGCTATGCGCAATCACTATGGTCCCTCAACCTTACCCTGATCCCCATAAGGCACCTGACAGTATCACAGAGAAAACCTCTTCAAATCAAACTGGGAAGAAACCAACCTTTGAAGGCGTCCGCCTGCTGCTCAACAGACTCTCGCACCATTTTCCAGAATGTCCCTGACACTGCCATGCTCAGGTTTTGCGTCGTCATCTGGCTTGGCTTCAACACTCCGTCCCTGCAAACACCACTGATGACTTGTAACACGGTCAAGTTCAAACACCACAGATGACTTGTAAAAACATGGTCAGGTTCAAACATGACGATAAGGCTTTCTTCTTCTCTTCTTCTTCGCTCATGGCCTGAAACTCACACGTTCACTCATTTTTTTGCACGAGTGGGTTTTTACATGTATGACCGTTTTTACCCCGCCATTCAGGCAGCATTTGTCGATTTCAGGGGAGATAAGGCTTTCAGTCAAAGCATGAAGAATAGTTATAGGACCTACGCCACAAACACGGGGGCCTAGAAGCTCAGTTGGTAGAGCACTAAGACTTGTGATCATCACGGTTTGAATCCGGGCCGTGATGAACACAGGTCAACTTTATGTGCAGTATCCACGTCCCACCCATGTGTCACCTCTGTGGCACGTAAAAGATCCGGGTCATTCTGCCTGATGGCTGATTACACCTAAACACACACCTGGGTAGCGCCCCTTTTTTGCTGCTGGCTTTCCACTGTGAGGAAGAGACCCGAATCTCCCAGCAATGGGACTATTTATATAATAATGAAAATGAAAAAAAAGAACAGTAAGATTATCTACCTTTGCACAATGCATGGACTTATAAATGCATTCCCGTGTCAATCTAGAAACTATATTGTTTGGATATTCTGATAATTCTCAAAGTGCTGACTTACTTGAAAAGACGTGAATTCCTGAAGAACTGGTCCTCATAGTCTTTGATGGTGGAAATGCTGTCGTTGGTGTTTCCTGGCACAAGAGAACGCACATAATTTTAGATCATGTGTCTGGATGGGGCAAGGAGGAGAGTAGATGTTGTTCTAGCTTCAGATTCATAATACCAATCTTACATAACTTAACATTTATGGCCACACAATCATCTCAATTTTGCACACAAACTTCAGATGATTCATTAATTCATTTAAGGATTTTCAGACTCACAAAAATATAGGACACTTCTCCATTCACGATACTTCCTCTGAGACTCGAATTTGTATGACTTTACTTGAATGTAAAACGTTTGTTTTATACATGGCCATAAAGGCAATAATAATTTTTCACCATAGTTATGTTGTGCTTGTTACACTAATTCCACTTTTCATGTGGGATTCTTGCCTTCCCACTCACGCACTTGACAAAACAGTCAGTCAGACATAAGCCATCACTCTCTTGAAATAAATTATCCATTTTTTTGTTTGTTTGTTTAACGCCCAGCCGACCACTAAGGGCCATATCAGGGCGGTGCTGCTTTGACATTTAACGTGCGCCACACACAAGACAGAAGTCGCAGCACAGGCTTCATGTCTCACCCGGTCACATTATTCTGACACCGGACCAACCAGTCCTAGCACTAACCCCATAATGCCAGACGCCAGGCGGAGCAGCCACTAGATTGCCAATTTTAAAGTCTTAGGTATGACCCGGCCGGGGTTCGAACCCACGACCTCCCGATCACGGTGCGGACGCCTTACCACTAGGCCATCGTGCCGGTCTAATTATCCATTATTAGGTACAAGAGACAGTAGGTGAGAAGAACAATTTAGAACAAGATAACAATGAAAATGTACTCATCAAAAACACGAACGATAAAAGTATAAATAAATTTGTGCTCACCCAAAACACAAATAATAACAAGAAGGGCAAAGCCCATACGACTCACATGCTTGACCTTGACCTTTACATGACCTTGACCTTCAGGGTCAAGGTCAAATAACTAAACCTAGCAATGACATCATACACTAAGAACTGCTTTACACATTTTTCCTACCAAAATACATGTGACCTTGACCCAAGGTCAAGGTCATCCAAGGTCATGCAACACAAAGCTGTTAATTCAAGACATAGGAAGTACAATGGTGCTTATTGGCTCTTTCTACCATGAGATATGGTCACTTTTAGTGGTTCACCACCTTATTTTGGTCACATTTCATAAGGGTCAAAGTGACCTTGACCTTGATCATATGTGACCAAATGTGTCTCATGATGAAAGCATAACATGTGCCCCACATAATTTTTAAGTTTGAAACAGTTATCTTCCATAGTTCAGGGTCAAGGTCACTTCAAAATATGTATACAATCCAACTTTAAAGGACCCTTGCGACCTTGACCTTGAAGCAAGGTCAACCAAACTGGTGTCCAAAGATAGGGCTTACATTGCCCTGTATAGCATACATAGCTAAGGTTGCCATTCTCGATAACTTCAGAAAAAAATGCGAAAATGTGAAAAATGGTCGTTTTTAAGACAACAATTACGGCCCCTGAGACCTTGAACTTGAAGTGAGGTCAAGTTGCCGCACATGTTTTTTGAGATCTTGTAACCATACACCATCAGGCCACATCAGGTGTTGATAGACTTAATAGTGTCCAAGAAATATCCAACGTTAAAGTTTTCCGGACGGACGCCGGGACGGACGGACGACTTAGGTGAGTACATAGACTCACTTTTGCTCCGCATGTGTGTCAAAAAACCCGAATAAAAATGTATTCGTATTTTTATTGATTATGTTTTTCAAGAGTACATTTTCATTGTTATCTTGAAATTATCCACGAATAAGACACTTTCTATGTATTTTCTGAATTCTTTTTTGGCTCACGTAAGTGTAGCCTATGCGATGATAAACTTTGTCTGTCTGTGCGTGCGTGCGTGCCTGCGTGTGTGTGTGTGTGTGTGTGTGTGTGTGTGATAGAAACTTTAACATTTCCGAGTCTATGGATTACGTCAGTCTCGGTCAAAAGTGTTTGACGTGTGTGATAGAAACTATTTGAAGACGTCACATTATGACGTAAGAGGGTTAGACGTCACGCAAAGGAATTACTGAACGTCTCGGTCATTGTTATTGTGAGCGGGCCGAGACTACTTGGCAGATCCAGGGTCTCGCTTTCTTGCACAGTTTCACCTATGCTTACTGTGTGTGTGTGTGTGTGTGTGTGTGTGTGTGTGTGTGTGTGTGTGTGTGTGTGTGTGTGTGTGTGTGTGTGTGTGTGTGTGTGTGTGTGTATGTGTGACGGAGTGATTGAGTTTGTGTTACTGTTTGTCGATTTCTTACGTGAGCCTTGAAGGCTTCGCCTCTTGTTTTTAAATAAATTGTGCCTATTAGAGAAGAAAGGCATACCTTTCCCTGTGACAACAGCAAAATATCCGAGAGCCTTCATAGGGAAGAGCTGTCCTTCTAGAGTCTGCTTGATCTGCAAACAAAACACAAACAGTGAACTCCTCTGCACTTACTGTCCTTTGTAAAATACATGTCGACAGATCAAAACATGTTGGCCTGTACCGACATGGAGTCGATAAAATTTGTAAGTTTTGACCCCGCAGGCATCTGCATGTTGTGAAGCATCAAGAACACTTACGTTCTACTGCACTACATTGACCCCCCAACCCCCATTTCAGCAAATAGTTGTAAAAGAGTTTCTGTTCAGATCATATGAAAGCTTACCTCTTTTTTAAGACCTGACTTTTTAAGTCATAAAAGGAGGAGGGGGGGGGTTGAGGGGCGTTCTGGCATAAACAAACCACCATTTCATGTCCAAAGCTCATCATTTCATGTGTAAAGCTCATCATTCTATGTCTAAAACTAAGGGTTTCTCCGCTTCAAAGCTGCTACAGTGGAACCCCCCTTTTAAGACCCCCCAAGTTAAGACTCCCTCCTCTTTAAGACCTTGTTTTGTCAGACTTTCTGTTCATAACCTCTGTAAATTAACCCCCATTATAAGACTCCCTCCTTTTTAAGACCCGATTCTCTGAGATTTATTGAGGTTCCACTGTAATGCCAGCTCACCCTGTCAGGATTGTAGAGGTTGCTCTCGGCCAGGTCGACCTTGGTCAGCACAAAGATAGTGCGCTTGCCGCTGGGGTCCATGTGACTGACCAGGTCTGTAACGTTGCTTCGCTCGGCGTCCAGCGAACCGTCTGCACAAACCACAAACACCACAAGATGACTGCAACAGTACAGCTCATCTTCACTCGTCATTCTCTGATAGTGACACAGCTTGGAGTTCTTTGAAGATGTAGAGTGGAGCCTTTCTCTCATGTTTACATTCATAAGTAAGATTTTTGTGTGTGGGTAAAACCAAAATACAAATTTGTGCCAAAGAGATTATTTTGTAAATCTGCATCAGAGAGATTGAAATTACACATTAGTCCGGCAAAACACTAACTTGGCCATTAAAATGATCTTCTGAAAATGCTTTGTGAATACAGTGGAGTCCAGCTATAACGAACCTGGGTATAACGAAATCCCGCTTTTAACGAACTGCCATTGATTTCCCGGCAGACAGCCTTCTATTTCTTACTTGTTACTTTCGGGCTACAACGAACCTTTTGAACTCATTTGCATAACGAACCCCTCTTATAACAAACACGTTTTCATCCCCCCAGAGCAGTTTTGTCTCTAAAAGTCACAAGGCTACAACGAACGGTGCAAGGTCTCGGCCAACCAAGACTATGGCATACTGTAGCAAAGCCGCGGAATGGTACCGTAAACCAAGAATAGTGACGTAATTACGTCACGGTCGAAAGTCTTTGACGTCAATGCCTCCCTGTAGTCTTTTTCTCTCGCGCGGTGTGTGTGTGTGTGTGTTCATTTTGTGCACATGTGTTAGTGTTACTGTTTGTGTGTGTGTGTGTGTGTGTGTGTGTGTGTGTGTGTGTGTGTGCGCGTGCATGAGTCTGTACTCGTGTGTGTGTGTGTGGTGTGTGTGTGTGTGTTTGTGTGTGTGTAAGAAAGAAAGAGAGAGAGGGGGAGGGAGAGAGAGAGAGAGTGTGTGTGTGTGTGTGTGAATGTCTGAAGAGTACTCGGGTCCAGCGCGAGCGTTTTTTATAGACACTGACCTTCTTCCCAGGGGTCAATGACCCAGTTTTAGCTATGAGAGGTGGTTCCCCTGTCATATGAGAGAGGAAACACTTCCTGCACTGGGGTCAGTGACAGTTTAATCTATGGGGCGGTCTCTTTGATGTCTCAGCTGAAACATGCATTATCACAAGTTGTTTGACTGGTACTCAGGCGGTCTCTTTGATTTTTTTCTATTTTGATACACTCGAGGAAAAAAAGTCCCGCCTTATGACCCGGAAAATACCGTACATGCTTTTACACGACTTTTTAAATTTTACTTCTAAAATTACAGTAAAGTGAACATTTGAACTATGCCTCTCTATGGATTATATTATGAAGCATGCAGAGATTGTACTCTCCAAGGAAAGATCGATGGGACGCTCATTTGAAGGTGAGTGGGAAAACTTGTCTTGAGGCCATTTAGGGTTGAAAACTCTACAGCGAATTACTGATATAACGAACTAAAATGTATCTCCCTTGAGATTCGTTGTACCCGGACTCCACTGTAGCTGGCGTTTACCTGTCACAGTCAACCCGACATTCAAAGGGTTCATATTTCTGAACACAGACATTGTGCAATTTCGTACTTCCATGATGTCTGGCATGGTAAGGTTGTATATCTCCGATCTTATCTGCTACACAACACTGCAGAGCTCTCCCCCCCCCCCCCCTCAGTACACACACACACACACACACACACATGCACGCACATACCCTGTATACAAAGTATGATGGCGTTGGGATTTTCCATGTAGGTGGAACACATCTTACGGATGGCATCCTTTGTGTCTGGGGCCATCAGATTTGTCACCGTCTGAAAAAAAAAACCCCACATAATTAAACAGCTCATCTTCAGAATAATAAGTGCCACATGCTTATGAAAAGCAAAAGTCCTTCACCCAAAAGTGCCACCTCATTATACAGCCTCTCTAGTCATTTTTCCGTTGTCTTTAAATTCAACAAACATTTTGATCTGTCTTAACCCTATTTGGACTACATTGCCTCACATCTAAAATAAACACGCTCATATGCGGTCAACACCCGTGCTGGTAACCAACAAGCTACAGTAACTGCCTCGGCATTGAAACATGGATTTGGGTAGCAGAATATATAGTCGATAGTAGCGAGATTTCGGACCAGAGCAGAGTAACCATAACATTTAACATTCCGGTATTAGGCGCTGAGTGACTCATTTTGCTACCGGAAAAATCCGGTATCCGTCCAGAAAGAGTTAACATGCACACCCACACCCACAAAAATACATTGAGAAGATGTACACACAAAATGTTAAAATAAAAGCAAGCATACTCACAGAAATAATTCCAGGAAGATCTACAAGCACCATTCTCTGTAGACCGGGACCTTTGACGGACATGGAGATGCACTGGAACAAACAACATTAAGATGTAACAGGCCTATTCTGTAAGTGCAGATACTGCGGACTTTTCCCTGCAGACTGGATAACAATTTGGCACGGCTGGGAACGCGGAAGAGGTAGAAGAAGTAAGTGCAGATATGGGTGGCCGAGTGGACTGGGTGGCCGAGTGGTAATGCAGTTGCGCTCGGAAGCGAGAGGTTGTGAGTTCGACCCTGGGTCAGGGCGTTAGCAATTTTCTCCCCCCTTTCCTAACCTAGGTGATGGGTTCAAGTGCTAGTCTTTCGGATGAGACGGAAAACCGAGGTCCCTTCGTATACACTACATTGGGGTGTGCACGTTAAAGATCCCACGATTGACAAAAGGGTCTTTCCTGGCAAAATTGTATAGGCATAGATAAAAATGTCCACCAAAATACCCGTGTGACTTGGAATAATAGGCCGTGAAAAGTAGGATATGCGCCGAAATGGCTGCGATCTGCTGGCTGATGTGAATGCGTGATGTATTGTGTACAAAAATTCCATCTCACACGGCATAAATAAATCCCTGCGCCTTGAATATGTGCGCGATATAAATTGCATAAATTAAAAATAAAAAAAAATAACAAAATATAAATCCCTGCGCTTAGAACTGTACCCACGGAATACGCGCCATATAAGCCTCATATTGATTGATGATTGATGTAAACAGAGAGACAAGATGCGGGGATATAGCTCAGTTGGTAGCGCGCTGGATTTGTATTCAGTTGGCCGCTGTCAGCGTGAGTTCGATCCCAGGTTCGGCGGAAATTTATTTCAGAGTCAACTTTGTGTGCAGACTCTCTTTGGTGTCCGAACTCCCCCCCCCCCCCCCCGTGTACACTACATTGGGTGTGCACGTTAAAGATCCCACGATTGACAAAAGGGTCTTTCCTGGCAAAATTGCTTAGGCACAGTTAATAATTGTCTACCTATACCCGTGTGACTTGGAATAATAGGCCGTGAAAGGTAAATATGCGCCGAAATGGCTGCAATTACTGGCCGTATAAAATTTCATCTCACACGGCATCACTGCAGAGCACCTAGAACTGTACCCACGGAATATGCGCGATATAAGCGTCATTGATTGATTGATTGATTGTAAGCTCAGACAAGCATGCACAGAGATACAGACAACTACAGACTCACAGATAGAAAAAATAGCTTCTGTGCTTTGAGGTAGGCAGGCATGGTCACATTCTCTCCATGATTCTAATTTCATATATTTTTGGGTGATCAAAATATTCAAGCAAAACACACCCCCCATTGACCTAAAAGAGAGAGAGAGAGAGAGAGAGAGAGAGAGAGAGAGAGAGAGAGAGAGAGAGAGAGAGAGAGAGAGAGAGAGAGAGAGAGAGAGAGAGAGAGAGAGAGAGAGAGAGAGAGAGAGAGAGAGAGAGTCAGACCAATGCATTCCATCCTTCTTCCCCTCCCCGCCCCCACCCCCAACCCCCCACCCCCAACCCCCCACCCCCAACCCCTCTCAGCCTTCTGACAGCTTACCTCAGAACTGACGGTCTGTCCTTCCTGCACGCTGGCCTTCATGCGAATCTCCACCTCCCTCCTCAAGGCTGCAAGCTGCAAGTCACAAGCATTTCACAATGTATTGATGATAGAAACAACCAGGTTCGAGCAGCATGAAATGTATCAAAATGATTTTTGATTGATTAGACAGCTTGCACAACAGGCTTAAAACAAGAGATTTGTTTTCCCTGATAACATAATAGTTGATTTTAATGGTAAAGTTTCTGTCAAAATTGCACGTCCAACGTTCAGGGAAGGGATTGGGGAAGAATTGAAACAACTTATTGGGGCATGTCCCTATAATCGACTCCAAAAACAAAGATCCTTGAAGCTCAGAATTGTCTATAATTTGGACATAAAAACGGGCTAATTCCAGAGTTTTAGATAGGTACAAAACGTGCAATAACGCAGATTTATATGAAAATCTACCTCCCTGAATGTTACTTCAAAGGGTCAAGTTTTGCGACTCAACGTTCAAATTTTGCGACTCACATCAGACTCTTTGGTGAGGTCAAACTCTCGACTGCTGTCCCTGAAGGAAGCGATGTGGTAAGGGCCTTCACTCAGTGTCACCATCACAGGCGACCTGGTCATCATCTCCCCTGAACCCCTGAAACACCATACATCATACCCTCACAGCGAAAACCCCATTTTAAGACCTCAATATTTTTAAAGAAAATCAGGTCTTAAAAAGGAGGGAGTTTTAAAATGGAGGTAAATGTACAGAAATTATGAATAGAACATGTGAAAAACCAAGGTCTTAAAAGGGAGGTAATCTTATATTGCAAGGTCTTAAAAGGGAGGTAATCTTATATTGCAAGGTCTAAAAAGGGAGGTAATCTTATATTGCAAGGTCTAAAAAGGGAGGTAATCTTATATTGCAAGGTCTTAAAAGGGAGGTAATCTTATATTGCAAGGTCTTAAAAGGGAGGTAATCTTATATTGCAAGGTCTTAAAAGGGGGGTTCCACTGTATTACCATTATCATACACAAGTCTTTTGCTTTTGTTACCGATAACAAACTGTCTCCTTCCTTGTGAGCAACTTTTATATTCATGTGTATCTTTTAGTTTACAGTAAAGTACAGATCTGATTCTTAAAGCTGAGCAGGCATACTGAATTTACATACAAAACTCAACGGTCTCCTTGTGTACATACATTTTAACACTAACTGGAGTGTGCACTTCCACGCTGGTTGTTCAACGCTGGAAAAAAAACTTGTCAGCATTTATGTGTCAAAACATTTGATGTCCTTGGGTCCAATTACAAGTGATGAAAGTTGACAGGAAATATCGCTGCGGCGGACTGTGGACTTCGCTCTACAGACAGGATTAAAGTTTTAGCATGGCTGGGAACGCAGAAGAAGAGAAGAAGAAGAGAAGAAGAAGACTGGAAATACAGCGTACCTGGGAAAGATGCGAGCCTGTGCAATCATTTCCAGGACACTGGTCTTGCCCGAACTCTGATCACCAATCACAACCACCTGCAACAGACCAAGCACATTATACAACCCACTGAATGACAAACCATTCTGTCAGTGCTAAGCAAAGATTTCAGACCTCTTATCTCTTTGAGCAGTGAGTTACAGATGGCTGTAGAGATGTAAAATGCCCTCATTGAAACCAAGACATTACTACAAACTTGGGTACACAGAATCCATCATCGAATGCTGAAGAAGAAGGATACAAAGAATCAAAGGAAAAGGGGAGATATCAAAACTGAGGAGAAATGTGTGTGTGGTGTGGTGTGGTGTGGTGTGTGTGTGTGTTTTGACCCTTTTCGTCCTGTGGCATGGTAAGTAACTCAGTCAATTTCCAACTATAAAAAAAATCATACAAAGTAACCAATGCAAGTTCTCCAAAATCATAAATGCTCAAACCCCACAGGAAGCCAGTAGAAATGGAAACAGATAAGTATCATTGTGTATTGCGTTTTTTTCAGGGATCTGTATATTTGGGAGCTTGAAAGTGCGATATTGGGCTCAAGAGGGAAACGGGTTAAAAGCAGGTTTCACTGTGTGGAAGTGGGGCGGGGATGTAGCTCAGTCGGTAGCGCGCTGGATTTGTATCCAGTTGGCAGCTGTCAGCGTGAGTTCGTCCCCACGTTCGGCGAGAGATTTATTTCTCAGAGTCAACTTTGTGTGCAGACTCTCCTCGGTGTCCGAACACCCCCGTGTGTACACGCAAGCACAAGACCAAGTGCGCACGATCCTGTAATCCATGTCAGAGTTCGGTGGGTTATAGAAACACGAAAATACCCAGCATGCTCCCCCGAAAGCGGCGTATGGCTGCCTAAATGGCGGGGTAAAAACGGTCATACAGGTAAAAGCCGTGGGAGTTTCAGCCCATGAACGAACAAACAAACAAACAAAAAAACTGTGTGGAAGTGTAGATCATATTGAAGGCTAAACGCACAAGAATGAATACTTTACCCTGGGCAGGTTGTCCTGCGTGTTGTAACTGGAGTCAAAGTGAGCCAGCTCTTCCAGCACCTCTGAGTACATGTCGATCAGCGACTTCTGTCAACACAAACATACAGACAGACATCTCATCATAATTTGTCTGGCGAGAGAGCAACTAAAATATCAAATTAAATACCTTTAATACTGGGGCCCGGTAGCTCAGTTGGTAGAGCACTGGATTTGTGATCCTAGGGTCACGGGTTGGAATCCATGTTCCACCCCCGTGTCACCACTGTGGCACGTAAAAGACCTCGGTCATTCTGCCACAAATGCTGATTACACCTAAACACGCACACACCTGGGTAGCGCGACTCTGTTGCTGCTAGCTTTCCACTGGGAGGAAGCAACTCGAATTTCCCAACGATAGGACAACAAAGTTATGAAAATGAAAAGAAAAATGAAAAAAGAAAACCAAAAGTTTATTGCCCTGAAGACCAGGTGAATCCATGTTCAGGGCAGTTTTGACCACAGATCACCTGATCCTATTACAACAAAATCTCACACCCCTTTGCTAAATGTCAGTCACACCATCCCAGCAATGTGCCATCACTAATTTAAATTCTTGCAAAGGGGGGGGGGGGGGTGGGGCTGACGGTTGCCAATTTTCCATGTGTGCCTCTGTGACAAGACAAAAATGTCTAACTCTCTCATTATTTCTGACTTTAGCAATACAATCTGACTTTAACATTTCTGCGTGAGGAAAACGTACCTTCATGATACGTCGTTTGCCAGTGCGCTGCTCTTTGAGGATTAGCTGTTTGCGTAGCTCCCTGTTGTCTTTTTCTAGTCGCTCTATCTCCTTCTGGTAGCGCATCTGTATAAACACACAAACACACTGTCAGTAAGCCAGTTGCAATCAGAGAAAATTTTCTCCAAAAAGAGGACAATATATATTCCTTGACCAGCTTTGCATACAATCAAGTAGAAAAAAACCTCTACATCTTTCAGATAAGGACTCATGCCCCTAGGGGGAAATGTTAACTTTTTGAAGCAACCTTAGCCATAAAAGTTCATTTGAAAGTCCACACAGCCACAGACACAATCCAACATCAATGGGTGAATACATATTATCATCATACCAACAAAGCAGCAGCAGCAGCCCAAATCTAATTTCACAAGATCTGACTGTCATCCTCACAACCAAACACAATCCTCCATCTCCTCAACCAACTAACCACACCTTTAACAACCATTTGTAAATGTTCATGCAGCTATTGGGACTTTAACTGTTACCTGAATTTGCATCATTTCATCCTGAGTTTCCTGTAGTCTATTTTTGTCATCTGCAGGCTGAAAGAAGAACACACATGCAAATAGATCAATATATTCAAACTGCGAAAGCAGAAAATAAAACACAACACACACAAAATCTTAACATTACAGAAATTGTACAGTTACTTTGTTGATTAGATTACAGAAATTATTGTCTGAAGGTTTGAATACTGAACAAAATCTTCATGATGCAACTTACAATGTCAAGATTTCCAAGCAATGTGTCTAGTTCAAAACTGCCATGTTTTCTTGTAAATGAACAACAGAATGTGAAATACGTAGTTTGCAGATTTGACTTCAACTTGTGTCTCTGAATTACCAGGGTATAGGGCCACAAAAGGTCTCATGGAATTAATGCTTGCATTTTTTTTCTTCTCTCATGAAACATCCGCCATGATCATAGTGATTTTTAGGCACTGCAACAAACAAGCAAAAAACCAACTAATCATACTGCCGAGCATATTACATACCTTCCTCTTCTCTGTCATTTGTTCAGCAGCACTTGCTTTGGCTGCAACACCAACCTCTGGTGCTGTGAAACCTAGTGTCATGTCTGCATCTAGACAGCAGACACACATTATTAACATAAGTATACATTTTATTACAAGTGTACAAATATGAAAACAGCAGGAGTGAGCGGATGATTTGTTATTCAATAGTGTGTTATGTACAGTTGATTTGTTATTCAATAGTGTGTTATGTACAGTTGATTTGTTATTCAATAGTGTGTTATGTACATGAGATGATCAACTCTCTCTTAATACACTCAACTCTGGCTTAAGTCTAAAACTTCAAAAACGGAGAAAGATACTGTACTATGCCATCTCATTTCTTGCTCTTTACATAAGTTTTCACATCTGATTTGAAAACCAAAAACCTGCACATGCGACCTGCTTCAGTTAGACTGACAGAGTTAATTTTTATAGAGGTTAGGTTTGGTGTTTTATCAAAAGGCTTTGCAGTGGCTGTGCACTGAGTGAGACAAAACATTGTTTTTTGTTATCCAGCTTGTTACGAACTTATGAAAAGTATAGCAATTTCCTTAACTCACATATAGCTGTAGTATACAATGTATCTGCCTTTTCATCAAATTCAAGCAGAATTTCTTCCTAGAAAAATAAATCTTTACAAACAGGTTTTCTCCTAAACGAAGAGGATCCAATTCCATGGTTATGATGCAGAGTGTTACTAATCATTCTTTCTTTATTTGGTGTTTAACGTCGTTTTCGTTACTAATCATCGGCAGCACAGTTTTTAATTGAATACATAGATACCAGCAGGGCTAAAACATAAATGGGTAAATCTGCAGCAAGACCCTTACTCTCAGCAGATTTGTAACAAAACAATAAAGAATCAGGTAATACCACTACCGTTTTATGATAAAGTACAGACATGCACTGAACGGAACAGAAGGAGTAATCTAATTGTAACCTAACCATTTTTTCTCCTCAAAATAACGGACAAAACTTGTGTTACTGTTGTTACATGTATTACCATTAATTGTCATTATTGTTTCAGATGATTAAATTAGTACTACAATAATAAACATCCTTTGCCAAATTAGCGGCACACAGTATGAAGCTGATAAAATTATATAAAGCTGAAATTCTGCAAGACAAGCAAGCATTGGGATTGTGTGACCCTATACCAAGAATTCAGCTGGTATTTGACCCCAAACCGGATACTGATGCATAATGCAAAACAGCAGTGCATAGAGAAAAAAAAGTGGGGTCCAAAACAACAAGTACCTTTATTAATCTCCTTCACAATAGATTTCTCCTTTGCTGCAAAATATAAACCAGCAAACAACATGAAACAAGAAACAGGAATTTCAGGCAAACATTTCTTCAACTCAATCCAGAATTTTTCTTTTGCGAGCTAACAAAAGTAACAACATTCAAAATCAACTCAAAGAAGAAAAACTACAAGCAAACAATACAAAGATTCAGGAAAAAATAAAAACGGCCAAATTCGCAATGAACTATGAGGATGGCTCTCCCCTTCAACACTGAAAACGCTGCAAAACTGTTGCAGCAAATGATTACCAACCTGTTGCCGGAATACTGGCAGCTTGATGAAAGATGATGGCCTGACCCATACCTAAAGTGGGGAACACCAAGCAGTCAAGATAATGCATCAAAGTTAAGATGAGAAAGTTGTGTGCTAGGGTAAGTTAAAGCGCATTAAGCCAGTAAGCAGTGCTGTTCTAGCTTCAGCTTCTGTGACTATATATAGTTAAAAGTGTGTAACCAGAATGCAACATGATTGGTGCTTTCTGCATGCAAATTTAAAATAGTATTGCCATTGATATACGGTTAAACCTGCCCTTGTGACCACCTGCCCACAACAACCATCGCAAAGGATCGATCCCCAAAAAAAAAATTTCTATATCGCTTGAGTGGTCATTATTGACAGGTTCCACTGTACGGGTTAGTCCCTGTTAGATGATGATTCACTTTTTAGGATAGCAGCTACAAATTCAAATTACGAGAAAATACACAACTGTTTCCATCAAAGTTTAGGGTTTTCTTTGTGATAGAAATGCCCTCACATTTCAATAGACACTCAAAATGATTTCTCAAAAGAATTCACCTTTGTCAAATGAACAGTCAATCAGTTACAGAAAATAAGAATCCATTCTTCACTATTTTCGACTACAACCGCTTGCAGCGATCAGAAGATTTGGGAGGAAAGCTAAAGGAAAAAAGGAAAAACATGCAGGTCTGACTTTTAAACATTAGAATTCCCACTTATCTGAATGAAATAAGTTTTAAATTAACTGGTCAGAGACTGAAAAGTGCAAATCTATTTGAAGTGCAAACGGCGCTCATGCAGCAAGCACAAGAGGCAAACTGTGCCGATATTTCCGTTAATGTCAAGATACGAGATATCATAATCATGTGCTAGTGGTATATATAATATTTGTAATGTTAGTATATCTATAGCCAAACAGGATAAGTATTAATACTGGATTTCTCAGTTCTAATTGATCAAGACAGATTTTGTCCATAACTTGCTGAATAAAACATGACTTGTGTGTACCAATGGGGTGTTGCAGGTAGCTTTGTTTCCTCCTTGGGGATGAAGCTACCAGGGGAAGGGATTGTGTTGGAGGTGCGGGTAGAGGGGTAGCCCTCCCGGTGCTCCCCCTTGGACCTCCCTAGTCTAGGACCCTGGGTCTTCGCGAGGTGGCCATTGTGGCGTAATCCCTCCGGACTAGCATAACGTTTCCCTATCCCAAGACCGACCGTGCGTGGTCTATGACCACATCCTCTACGAGGTGACCCTATCAACTAGGCAGCGAAAGCCCCTAGGCGAAACACGGCGGATCTAGAGGAGAGAACCTCGATAAAAAATTTGAGCTGCCATGAAGACGGAGCATGTTGGCTGAGGACAGCGGGCAGACCTTCTGTGCCGACACCCATCTACAGGAGAAAACCAGGCATGCACGCATCAAACCCAACATGGCCATACAAACGGATATTCGACGGTATGGTGCTCGTCCCGCGGATCGCCAGGCGGAGACAGCGCCGGGTCCCCAGCCTCAAAGGGGCCCAGCCTCAGCTACTGGTGAAGCGACTCAGAGTAACAACAGAAGGCAGCAACCCCAAGCATCAGTCAGTCAACCCAGTCAGCCGGATAAGTCAGCTGATCCGCTTGTCTTTGCACAGTGGAACGCTGAGGGACTTCGCAAGAAGAAACCCGAGCTACAGGATTTTCTCAGACGGGAGCAAGTCGACATCATCTGTATCCAGGAGACACACCTGACAGATGCTCACCGATTCTCCATGAGAGGATACGAGCTATTCCGACACGACAGAAGCAACCGTTCCAAGGGAGGCATTCTCACTCTCGTCCGGAACAACATACCTGCGATAGAAGTTGGAAGATCTACAGGAGAAAATGAATTTCTTGCAGTAAAGGCGATCCTCCAAGGGAGAGAATTCACAATCATCAACTTTTACTGTCCACCTGATAAAAACCTGGAACTACACACTCTGCATCTGCCTCAATCCAACCTACTGATACTTGGTGACTTTAACGGCCACTCCCCAAGCTGGGGATATCAAGACCTCAACTGCAGGGGAGAACAGATTGAAGACTGGATGATTGATGAAAATCTCATCCTCATCAACAAGCCGGACGACAAGCCCACCTGTCTGTCCCGAGCTTGGAAGACGACAAGTACCCCAGACCTCGCCATAGCCACTGAAGACATCCATAAGATCTGTGACAGGAGTGTTGCAGACCAGCTAGGAGGGAGTGACCATCTACCCATCCTGCTGAAGCTCTCCCTGCAAGAACAGGCCTCTCCCATGAGGAAAAAGCCTAGCTGGAACTACAAGAAGGCGAACTGGGCGAAATTTGAAAGGCTGACTGACATACTCTGCCAAGAAACCACCATCGACTCTACGCAGGACATTAACATCAACGTCAAGCGGATTTCTGACTGCATACTCCAGGCAGCACGGCAGAGTATACCGAGAGGAAGAAGAAAAGACTACAAACCATACTGGAGCAAAGATCTGCAAGATCTCCATGACAAGCTAAGATCAGCCAGAGAGCTACTCGAAAAGGACCCCACCCCAGAAAACACAACGGCCTACAACAAAGCGAGATCTGAATTTGATGAAGGAAAGACGAAGGAAATCCGCAAGTCTTGGCATGAGAAAACCAGCTCTCTGAACATGGAGAGAGACACAGGGAAGCTCTGGAAGCTCATAAAGACCCTAAATGACGACCACCAGTGTACACCAAGAGCAACACTCCTGAAAGAAGATGGAAAGATCTACACTGGGAAAAGAGCTGCTACCCTGCTTGCGGAAAACTTTAGAGAAGATAGTCTATTGGAAGTACCAAGAGAAAAAACAGCGGAGGTGCGAATGAGGATGAAGGAGGAGCTAAGGAAGCAGCAGCAAACATCAGCCTGCATGACTGATGACTTCACAATACATGAACTGAACAGCTCCACTAGACAGCTCAAGAACAAGAAAGCTCCAGGCAAGGACGGTATCACCAACGAGATGATCCGACACCTTGGCAGCCACACCAAACAGAAGCTTCTGGGCATCTACAACCAGTCCTGGAACTCTGGGGTCTTCCCTTTCAGCTGGAAGGAGGCCATCCTCACCCCAGTCCTGAAGAAAGGGAAAGACAGGCACAACAAGACCAGCTATCGCCCCATAAGCCTCCTCAGCTGCCTCAGCAAACTGATGGAACGCATGGTCAACCGCCGCCTGCAGCATCACCTGGAAAAGAACGGGCTGATCAACCCCACCCAGTCTGGCTTTAGAAAAAACAGAAGCACGGAGGACCAGATTACACTGCTCACCCAAGACATTGAGAACGGCTTTCAACAGAAAATGAAGACGTTGGCCGTCTTTGTGGATCTGACGCGAGCGTTCGACAAGGTCTGGAAGGAAGGTCTGCTCCTGAAGCTCCTCCAGAAACGCGTGTGCGGAAAGATGATTGCATGGATCCACAGCTACCTGTTCCAGAGATCAGCCCGAGTCAAACTGGAAGGACAGACAAGCATGCTGGTGAAGATCAGAGAGGGCGTTCCACAGGGCAGCTGTATCGCGCCGACGCTCTTCGTTGTCTTCATCGATGACATTGCTGACCACCTGTCCATGCACATCTCAAGGGCACTCCATGCAGACGACCTGGCTGTATGGACCAGAGCAGAACACATCACCACAGCAGCGTGCAGAATGCAGGAAGCAATGAACCACCTCTCAGACTGGGCCAAAGAGTGGATGGTCACGATCAACAGGACAAAAACCGAGGCCACATGCTGCTCACTCTCCCCCAAGAAAGAGGAGTTCACCCTGCGACTCGATGGCCAGAACATCCCTCAGCAAGAGACCCCAACCTATCTCGGGGTGAAACTGGACAGAAGGCTAACGTGGGCCCCGCACATCTCCGTCATGCACAGCAAAGCCACCAAGAAAATGGCTGTGATGAAGAAACTGTCTGGAACAAAGTGGGGCGCCAACATGAAGATCCTGACTCAAGTTTACACAGGATCTGTCAGACCCCACATGGAATATGCCTCAAACGCCTGGTCAACTGCAGCCAAAACCAACACAGACAACCTGGCCAAGGTCCAAAATGCTGGCCTGCGACTCATCACAGGAGGCATGAAGACTACCCCCATCTCGGCACTGGAGAAGACGGCAGGCCTGACCTCCCTGGAAGAGAGACGGGATGAAAAACTCCTGAGGCAGAGTGAGAAGATGAAGAGGCTCCCGTCCCATCCACTGCACTCTACACTCCAAGCCCCAACCAAAAACCGAATCAAGCGACGGAGCCCAAACCACCTGATCAAGGCACTTCAGCACAAGCACAAAGGCTCTCTACCCCCATCAACTGGCCAACCACTGGAAATGCTCCAAGACTATGAGGAATGGTCACTGGATGTCCCCCCCATCATCCTTGACGTCCCTGGGATTGGAGCAAAGCAAGAGCAACCAGAAGCAGTGCTCAAGTCCCTGACCCTGGAAACACTAGACAGGGACTACCCCACCACCACCTGGACCCAAGTCTTTACAGACGGCTCAGCCGAGCATGCTGTGAGGAATGGGGGAGGCGGTGTCTACATCAAGTTCCCTGACGGCAGCTCGCTCCGCAAGTCTGTCGCCACTGGCCTAGTCTCCACAAACTACCGAGCTGAAGCACACGCCTTGCACCTCGCAGCACAGACCTTGAACCAGGAAGAGGCATTACCTGGCCAGACAGTCTTCCTCACAGACTGCCGATCTCTCCTGCAGAGCCTTCAGACCAGAGAGAGAGAACAGATCCTGCAAGACATAAAGCAGGAACTGCACTACCTCAGCAGCAAAACCACTGTCGTCCTACAGTGGATTCCCTCCCATTGCGGAATCAGTGGCAACGAGGAAGCGGACAGACTCTCCAAGGAGGGAAGTAAGCTGGAACAGTCAGTACACCCCTCATCCTACGGAGAAAAAAAGACCCTCCTACGAAGTCACTTCAGAGCCGCCTGGAGGGAACGTCTGCTCCTGGGGGCCGAGGAAGACGATATCCATCAGCTGGATCGAAAACAGCAAGTCACCATATTCAGGCTCAGAACTGGACACTGTCGGCTCCTCTCCCACCTCTATCGCCTGAAGATTTCACATACGGACAAATGCCCGTGTGACACAGGCCCCCAGACACCAGAGCACGTACTGCAGGCCTGTCCAACCTTCGACACCCTGAGGCGCCAAACGTGGCCGAGTGAAGTGGAGCTCCGCGAAAAGCTGTGGGGGACAGCGGTATCACTGCGGCTGACTGCGGGATTTGCACTCAACACTGGACTGGACATCTAGATGTATGGCCGGGAACGTAGAAGAAGAAGAAGAAGTGTGTACCAATGTGATAAACTTAACCATGAAAACCCCAAAACACCATGGCATGCAGTCATATTATATCCACTTTCAGTAAACTGTTGAGAAAAAAATGATAAAACTAACAGTCCACCAAAATCATGAATAAGCTAGATATTAGACACATAATATCAAAAAACAGAAAGACGGAAAAAAAAAGAGGGACAGGAACTTTATATATGTATAAAATATATAAACACAGAAATGAAGACTGCCTGGTAGTAAGGATTCACGACCAATTATCAACTCAGAATTTCAGAAGTCTAGAAACTCATGTTTGTTATAATTTCTTTCTCATAAATTATGGCCAATCTACCATCTGCCAGACACTCGTCAAAACAAAATTGACAACCACATAAAAGATACAGGAAAACAAGAACAAGTACACATAAGCTGCTATGGTAATTGAATTAACCAAAAGATAAGCAACATAGCAACTACTCAGAAAACAAGGCCAGAGGATGGGATTGGCATGATGGTCTCAAACAATAACACAATGGGTATTGAAGCACTTCTCTGTCACGTACATATGTACTCTAAAACAAGGAAAGCATACCACAAGGATAGACTCCGTAGTTCTTATAGAACTGGCCAGGCGCTCTGTCGGCCATTTTGGGAAAGGTTACACAAATTATATCCACTACCCTACTGAAAATCACAGGAGTTCAAGCATTTTTTCCTGTATTGAACCATTCTAGAAAAGGTAACACTAACAATATTCACTGCCCTACCAAAATGTGCAGGATTACAAGGTATTTTTTCTTCATTTGTAAACTGCCAAAAATTTGCTATTTGTGAAAGCACACCATTAAAAGTTAGGCAGGACAGCGTACAACATATATTTTACTAGAAATACATTAAAATAATACAAAAACTGTTTCTCCTCTTAAAGAATAATTCTGTATGCCTATCATAGTGGTATGCTCTCCCCCTGGCCCCCAAGAAGAGTTGTTTACCCTGCGCCAATGCGCCCGCTACTCCCGTGCCTGCCGCGTCCAGCCACTCATTGAAGTTGGTCACTCCTCTCTTCAGCCAGCCCTGCAGGCAAATACAGAAAGACAAATGTCATACGGTGGAACACACCCCCCCCCCCCCCCCCCCCCCCCCTTTTAACACTTCCTGAACTTTTTTCTAGGACCTTGATTTTTTCGATTTTCTGTTGACAACCTCTGTAAAGTTACATCTATTTTAAAACTCCCTCTCGAGGCTCTGTAATAAGATCTCATTTTCTCAGATTTTTCGAGGTCTCCAAAGGGGTGTGTGACCATAAACATAATGCAAATAGCAAACGTGACATTTTCCGAACAGATTGGTACCACCAGGTTAACTTACCAGTGAATGTTTTTGTTTTGTCAATGATTAAATGTTTCAATTGCTAACCTTGCTTGTTTTTTGTACTTGAACTTTTGTCACATTGATGAGCAATCAGGTTCACAAGGAACTGTGTCAACAACAATGACAACAGCAAGAACGATGTGGGCATCATAACCTTTTCAAAGATGATTAAAAAATCAAGAAAGGTATGTTAGTGGAACGTTTAATTTGTGACAAAACTAAACATAACGTTCACTGATCTTTGAGCCAGCGGTCTTTTAAGTGGACAGAGAGACAAACACTTATCATTTATTTTTTTAAAGATTCCTTTCAAAGATGGTCACTGTAACTGAGTTGTCTGCAAAATCCTAGCTGTTCAAAAAAAAGTTTTCTCACTCGTGTGTAACAAAAAGGTCAAAATGTCACAAATCTGTGCATTTTGAAAACAGAGAGAGAGAGAGAGAGAGAGAGAGAGAGAGAGAGAGAGAGAGAGAGAGAGAGAGAGAGAGAGAGAGAGAGAGAGAGAGACAGACACACAGACAGACAGACAGACAGAAAAACAGAGAAACTTTTGAACTTTTCTACCTTTTCAGGAAACTTCTCCTGTGCACTTGACACAAGCTTCCGCAGAGAGTCAGATGCCTGTTGCAGTGTGTCTGATTCTGGTAACATGTCTTTCAGCCACCCTAGCTCAGGCAGGTACTGTTTTAAGTCCTCAAATTTCTGTAAGAAAAAACCCAGCTTTTGATTAAAGAAAAATTCTAATGATAACTACCCCA
This sequence comes from Littorina saxatilis, assembly GCF_037325665.1. Lineage (NCBI taxonomy): Eukaryota > Metazoa > Mollusca > Gastropoda > Littorinimorpha > Littorinidae > Littorina > Littorina saxatilis. The sequence continues at coordinate 92,158 of NW_027127255.1, forward strand.
ACCCATAGAAGGGCCTGAATGTTTCAATAACGTTATACATTTAAAATGTCTTTTTATTTTTATTTTACAGACAACCAAATTCAATCTATCCATTTAGCAGTCTAGTTATAAAATCAGACTGTTATTTTTTTTATAATTCCAGAACGCATAATTTATTCAGACAGGTAAAGTCAAGTGAATGTATTCATTTGCTTTTGTTGTGTAGATTATCCATCACAGCAAGAAACCACCACAATCTTAGATATCTCTAAAGAAGGGAGATAATGGATTTGAATCAAGTAAAAAATAAATCCCCAGACATGGAACAGAGACAATTAAACAACCAGAAAATCACATTATGATAGCATTTTCTTCATCTTTAAAACACATAGACACACACATGTATGCATGCACATACACACACATGTAGGCACACACACAAACACATGTATGCACACACACACGCACACACACTGTGACACACACACACACACTCATACCTGGTTAGCCGCTACACCTCCGCCCACTGCTCCAGTCAGAATCAGGTAACGCATTTTGAGGAAACGCCGGAGACCAGCAAACACACGGGTCACTCCAGACATCTGCCTGTAGCTCCCACTTGACAGGAGAATATGTCTCAGTAACAGTTCCCTCGGTGTCTTAGGACTCCGTATGCGAAAGATGGTGTAAGACCGGGACAGCTGGAGGTTCCTCACGTGCAGACGCATGAGCTGCGCCTGTGAGAGTTCACTGTTGAAGATGAGAACTGTGTTTTGTCCTGACTGGGCGTTGTGCCTGGCCACCACTGACAGATTCCGCTCTGCCTCTGCCGTGTGTGGTGCCCATGCTGTGGGCTTGGCTTTGCGGAAACATACTGCGCAGTGTGGCCTGAAACAGTCAGAAGCAAAGGAGAATAGCAGTTTGTTCAAGTATACAGTACATGCTTCACCCACATACACACACAGGGCCTCGCACACACACAGGGCCACACACACACAGCAACACACACACACACACACTTACACTTTCTGGCAATTCAAATTTCAAAGGATGTCATGTATTTTTGTCAACGTCGCATGGTTCACAGTGACTGCTGCGGTACTGAATGATTATATACATGTATAGACATGTTCTCGAATTTTGACGAACAGATCACAAAAGAAGCATGCAATACACACCTAAAACTAGTAAAAGACACCCACAGATCTTGCCACTACTAGTACTAATGTACATGATTCAGAGCATCAGCGTATACTGTATAGATCTACGCCGCGGCATGACTCCAAAGGCTCAACATTAGCGACACGCTATTTCTCTAGCTTGACTGCTCTTTGCAGTTTCGGTATATAGCATAAGTATCCATACGGCATTATCTAATAACAATGTCGTTGCCTCTGTGATCAGATAAAAACGAAAATTGAAAAAGACGTCTGCACCTGTTCAGTAATGACCCGTTTATCATTGGTGACATTTCAAAACGAACAAGCCTGTATTCACAAGATCGAACTGCCTCAGTTATTGAGTCGATAACAACATCACTTACCCGTGATGGCCATTCATCAAATTTCGAAGCATCTTGTACTAATCCACGAGGGTTCAGCAATGAAACTTCTCTCTCGTCTTCTTCATCATCTCGACTGACGAAAGAGCTCGACCAGTTGGACATTCGTAAGTTTCGAACAAATAAATAAGAACCAACCATCAGTTCCATAAGTGGAATCATAGTTTACAGCTATAAAAACTGACCACGAGAAGCACTTTTTTCGGAAAAGACTCTAATATACGCAATCATCTCCACAGAATGCAGTTTTCTACGGAAATGAGGTTAGCAGCTTTACGTGAAGAAAGGGAGGTAATTCGCGGACATCCAAAACACCGGGCAGAAAATAAGTGTCTTGTTTTGTGGTTTGTGCTTCATTTGTAGAAGACACACTGCAGATAAATATTGGGCAGGCACGACGGTGTGGGCAATTAATTCAACAAATATCATTCCTTCGTTATTCTGAGTAAGTTCATGAACGGGTCAAACTTTTCTTTGCCAGTTGATTTGTTCGCTTGTGATTTATTCACATGTTCTTGTCACAGGTGGTGTTTTGGTGTCCAAATAGTAAATGCAGGAGTATTCCAGTCACACACACACACACACACACACACACACACACACACACACACACACACACACATATTCCAGTCACACACACACACACACACCGTGACACGCACACACACACACACACACACACACACCGTGACACGCACACACACAGCAAAAACGAAATGTGGTGCTTGTGGCGCAGTGTGTGGTCTTTTGTGTTGGTGTTGCCAGAAAAAAAGAAAAAAGAATGTGATAATGATATGATACGTCTTCAACTTGTAGTTGTATACTGAATGAAAACAGCATGCCTGATCAATAATCATGAGTCAGACAAAAAACGAGAAAGGTATACAGTTGGAACGTTTAATTATTGAAAAAACAAAACGTTACATTCACAGATATATTGACCGAGCGGTCTTTTAAGTGAACAAACACTAATTAGACCAAAAATTACCATTTATCTGTGCAGTTAAAAGACCGCTGTGTCAATATATCTGTGAACGTAACGTTTTGTTTTGTCAATAATTAAACATTCCATTTCCAACAACCTACCTTTCTTGTTTTTTTAATCTGAATTTTGGAACTTTTAGTTTGTTTGCTTAACGCCCAGCCGACCACGAAGGGCCATATCAGGACGGTGCTGCTTTGACAGATAACGTGCGCTACACACAAGACAGAAGTCGCAGCACAGGCTTCATGTCTCACCCAGTCACATTATTCTGACACCGGACCAACCAGTTCTAGCACTAACCCCATAATGCCAGATGCCAGGCGGAGCAGCCACTAGATTGCCAATTTTAAAGTCTTAGGTATGACCGGGCCGGGGTTCGAACCCACGACCTCCCGATCACGGGGCGGACGCCTTACCACTAGGTTTTGGAACTTTGGCAGTCTCTTTGTTTTTGGATTTCATGAGTCAGACATATTTGTGTTTAAAGTTCTGCATCAGCTTTGGTACCGAATACTACTGGTTGAGAATCACTATATCAATGACCTGTCCTGTTTTTCAGAATTTTATTCAAAAACGCAAACAAATTACCAGTATTGGTAATGATCATGTTTATTGCTTTCCTTAATTACTGCATGATTTTGAATTTTTGTGATGGTTTACTCTTTTCACAAATTTCAGATCCAGTTCAGAATGGCTGAGGAGGAAACAGGATACCGCTGGGAGACAGAGTATGAGAAGACTTGGTAGGTGCATTGTTTTTGAACAATTGTTTCTTTTCTTGCATTGTAGGTATACACTAATACAGTCTAATTTTATAGTATTTAAAAAAATACAACAACTATTGTTTTAAGCGGTATAATTTGACTGTTGGTGAGTAATTTCAGATGGCTGTCAGGCCAAGAAAAAAATGTCAACGTTTCCCCGACTGACCCTTATTTTTTCTCATGACCCTGGAACTTTTACCCTTCTGACAAAACAAAAGAAAACAAAACGAGAAAATTATGCAAAAATTACAAACCTCAATTTTGCAGACTTTGCGAGGAAAGTTACTATTCTCCGCCATGCAGGGGACACAGCTTGTGTGAGAGAAAAACGAACTTCAATCCAAAAAAAGTTGAAAATTAACCATACTTTTTTGGGCCTTGTAATCAGAAGTATGTGTGGCATATATATCAGTACATGTGCCCACTTTTTTCTTTTCTAATAACATTTCAAAATGGTTGAGATACAGAGCCTGGTACTTTGAATTGTTCATGACAGGCGCAGTGGTAAGACGTCGGCCTCCTAATCGGGAGGTCATGAGTTCGAATCCCGGTTGCTGCCGCCTGGTGGGTTAAGAGTGGAGATTTTTCTGATCTCCCAGGTCAACTTATGTGCAGACCTGCTAGTGACTTAACCCCCTTCGTGTGTACACGCAAGCAAAAGACCAAGTGCGTACGGAAAAGATCCTGTAATCCATGTCAGAGTTCGGTGGGTTATGAAAACACGAAAATACCCAGCATGCCTCCCTCGAAATCGGCGTATGCTGCCTGAACGGCGGGGTAAAAACGGTCATACACGTAAAAATCCACTCGTGCTAAAAACATGAGTGAACGTGGGAGTCTAAGCCCATGAACGAAGAAGAAGAAGAATTGTTCAATCCTAGTTTTGCATACATTTAGCCAGGAGACGACAACTTTCTACAATTTGTTATACATGAAATAATTGTTTGATATTACGTCAACAGGGAAGCACTGGTTGAAGATGAGAGTGGATCGCTTCAGGCTAGCGTTGCCGACATTGTCAGCAAGGCAAAGCGTCGTCATCTGTTGGACAAAATTGGCAATGTTCGCCTGGGAATGGTGAGGTTTTGCTTTATTGGACGATTTTCGGAAATAACTTAGTCAGGTTTGTATGGGGTGGGGAAGAGTGACCTTTTCTTGGAAAACCTCTGCCAAATATTGGAGGGGCCAATCTCTGCCAAATATTGGAGGGGCCAATCTCTGCCAAATATTGGAGGGGCCAATCATTAGTGAGGGATGTGTTGAAAACACTTGGATGGGAGCATGTGTTTCCAACACTCTCCTCGCTAGTGATTGGCCTCATCAATGTTTGGCAGAGGTGTTGCAAGGAAAGGTCACTCTCCAACAACACATACCAACTCACTCACTCAACTCAATGCCCGTCACTCCTGTCAGGGTATGGGCCGCCAAACAAACACATACAAACCCGACAGTTATTTTCGGGATTCATCCATTACATCCGCATCCTTGGCATTAACAAGTTAAGTACAGTGGTAGCTGCTGCAATGAGATGACAACTCACAATGAAGGGTACCTTCTGTAATTCCTTTGTACGTTGTACTTTTGATGTGTTAAGATATCTTTTAGCCTTGTTAGTGTCAATAATCCTCTATAATGACATAATACTTGTTACTTGTTTCAGATGCGCCATCTCTTTGTCATCATTGACATGTCTCAGGCCATGAATGATCAGGACTTGAAACCATCACGCATCCTCACAACACTCAAGGTTTGCATGGAAGATTGCTACTCTTACTGACCAGGAAAACAACAGTGTGATTTTTAATGTTTTGCTTCTTCTTCTTCTTCTTTGTTCATGGGCTGAAGCTCCCATGTTCACTCATGCTTTTGCAAGAGTGGGTTTTTACGTGTATGGACGTTTTTTCGCCACCATTCAGGCAGCCATACGCCGCTTTCGGGGGAAGCATGCTGGGTATTTTCGTGTTTCTTTAACCCACCGAACTCTGACATGGATTACAGGATCTTTTCCGTGCGCACTTGGTCTTGTGCTTGCGTGTACACACAAAGGGGGATGAGGCACTAGCAGGTCTGCACATAAGTTGATCTGGGAGATCGGAAAAAATCTTCACCCTTAACCCACCAGGCTGTAGTGGCCGGGGTTTGAACTCAGGACCTTCCAATTTGGAGGCTGATGTCTTATCCACTAGGCTACCGCACCTGTCGTGTGATTTTTAATGTCTTGTCTGTTGACAATGACCACTCAAGGGATCAATCGAAAATGGTCGTCATAGACAGGTGGTCATTATTTGCAAGTGCTAAAGTTTTATAGAAGGAAAAAGATGTTACTTTGATGTCATTTGTAGTTTTGAATGTTTCCTGAGAAAATTGAAGTGTCCTTGAACCCTACTTGAAAAAAGCGGGGGCGAGGATGTAGCTCAGTCGGTAGCGCGCTGGATTTGTATCCAGTTGGCCGCTGTCAGCGTGAGTTCATCCCCACGTTCGGCGAGAGATTTATTTCTCAGAGTCAACTTTGTGTGCAGACTCTCCTCGGTGTCCGAACACCCCCCGTGTGTACACGCAAGCACAAGACCAAGTGCGCACGAAAAAGATCCTGTAATCCATGTCAGAGTTCGGTGGGTTATAGAAACACGAAAATACCCAGCATGCTTCCTCCGAAAACGGCGTATGGCTGCCTAAATGGCGGGGTAAAAAACGGTCATACATGTAAAATTCCACTCGTGTAAAAAACACGAGTGTACGTGGGAGTGTCAGCCCACGAACGCAGAAGAAGAAGAAGACTTGAAAAAAGCAGATGCATGCACAAATTTGGAAAAGAAAATGATGATACTTTTATATGTCATTTGTGGTTTTGAATGTTTCCTGAGAAAATTAAAGTCTACTTGAACCCTACTTGAAAAAGCCGATACATGCAAAAATTTAGAAAGTAAATAAAGAGTTTGGATAAATCACATTATCAGTTTTCCATAGGAAAAATAAACAAATCGAAACTTGCCCAACTGTCAGCGAGGGTCAATTGAATGTCTTTTGCATTGGTCATAGGTAATGGCAAATTATGTGATGTCTGTGTTGCAGTTGCTGGAACATTTTGTGGAGGAATATTTTGACCAGAACCCTATCAGTCAGCTGGGTATTATGGCCAGTCGTAACAAGCGCGCTGAAAAGATCACTGAACTTGGAGGTGAGGCACACACCCAAAAATGTGACCATCCACCACGGAATGAGTCGCGTGTCAGCTTTGGATGATTTTTATAATTTTACATTTTCTGAAAGAGTTTTTTATGCTCTATCCAGCGGTGAAAACCGTTCTAGAAAAGAGCGAAAACTTTTCGAGTTATAAGACTGACTAAGGTGATCCTCACACTAATACATATGAGACCTAGCGTAGAACATCCGAGGTGACATCCGACCCATTCCGTGGTGGAGGATCACAAATATTGTTCAGATTACATGGCCACACAAAATAACAGAAAAAGGATAGGATGGTAGGCCAAAACTTCGATTGATTTACTGTAAACCAGAAATTGTTTCATTCTAAGTATGTTTTCATGGATGTTTGCTTCATGAAGTGTGTTTAATTACAAACCTTCTAGGGCAACTTTTTTATCAGTTCAGCATTATTAACTAGTGTATCTGAATAGAGAAATACAATTCAAACGCATGAAGAAACTGAAGACCTGAAGGGATTGAACGGCATAGTATCGTTGTTACTGGTTTAAAATGCCACTATCGTTAACACTTTCTACCCCACCTATGTTGACCAACTGTGCTGCAGCAGGTCACTCAGAATTGTAGTAACTGTGTATCAACACGCTGGAATGCAGGCGTTAGATGGACATTACAGGAAGCGACTGAGGCTAACAGTCTGAGCCGATATATCCGTACCTGGTCAGATAGAGCCATATGAGTGGGTACGGGTATATCCGTACCTGGGAGACAATGAGTTAATCAATGAGTGTTCCAGTGCAAAAACAAAATTGTTTTACAAATCATTTTCAGAATAAATCAATAAATCATAGAGGATGTAAATTTGAGGCTCATCTGCCTTCCCTACTTGGTATGACATTTAAACAACAAATTGTTATATCTTTAATTGAACCAAGCAATATCATATGCTTTTGCTAAAATTGCTATGCTGGAATTGTAGTTAACAGCTGTTGAATGTTTTTGCGAAAAGGTATGGGTGTCCGTTACCATTTACCACTGTGTTTGATTTAAAACGATTAACATGTATATGTTTTGACGATAGAATGAGAAACGAAAGAGAACTTAAATACTAAAATAGAGCACACCTTGAAGACCTGGCGAGGTTGATTTACTGAATGAGTGGGTGTTGCTTTCATCTCCTTTCATGTTTGAATGATGTGGAACACAGGTGTTTCCAACATTTCATTTTGTGTGTCAGGAAATCCAAGACGACATGTGACAGCATTGCAGGGCCTGACAACCAAACCGTGTCAAGGAGAGCTGTCTTTGCAGAACTCGCTGGATATGGCCCTCCAGACACTCAGGTATTCTGCAATGGGCTAAAAGCATTGAGGAGTGTGATAATCAGTGTGCTCTTTTCCTTAGGGAATCTGTGGTTCAAGACACTCTAGAACTTTCAGCTTGTTGTTGGTGATAAGGAGAGCCAGACTGGGAGTCTAAATTCGCAAGAAACCTGTACAAATGGAAACCGATATGGGTCATAGGTAAAGCATTGTGTGTAGCTGGCGTTTCAGGGATCTGCATATGGGAGCTCAAGGCGATATTGGATGCTCTGGGGGAAAAAAAGGCTAGAGAATGAAGGGAACAAAAGGGGAAGTTTCTGCCAGGTTATTTGGTTACAGGGCTTTTTTTAAGCATACCTAAGAAGTGCTTTTTAAACACATTGGCATTGCTTGATGGCAAACCCGTTAAAGCGATGATGGCTTTATTACAAGTGTATTGCACATTTTTAACATGGTTAAAGTGCCCCCAGCCCCTCTCCCCTTGCTCTCTTTTCACTTCTGCATGTCGACGGGTGCTGTGGCGGGGTGGTAAGACGTCGGCCTCTTAATCGGAAGGTCGAGGGTTCGAATCCCGGCCCGGCCGCGGCCGCCTGGTGGGTTAAGTGTGGAGATTTTTCCGATCTCCCAGGTCAACTTATGTGCAGACCTGCTAGTGGCGTATCCCCCTTCGTGTGTACACGCAAGCACAAGACCAAGTGCGCACGGAAAAGATCCTGTAATCCATGTCAGAGTTCGGTGGCTTATAGAAACACAAAAATACCCAGCATGCTTCCTCCGAAAGCGGCGTATGGCTGCCTTAATGGCAGGGTAAAAACGTAAAAATTCCACTCGTGCAAAAACACGAGTGTACATGGGAGTTTCAGCCCACGAACGCAGAAGAAGAAGAAGACTTCTGCATGTCAGTATCTGCAACAGTCTCATGAAGAGAGAACAATGTCTGCATGGAGCATTTGACTACAGTGGAACGCCCAATTTAAGACTCCCTCCCTTTTAACACTTTCGCGACGGGACGCTGATAAATCAGTAACAGCGCTGACACGCCCATGGACGGGACGCGCATTTTTCAGTATCAGTCATACAAGGTACAAGACTCGTGATTGCTTCCCGGTTTTTGAAGATTGCAATAAATTGAGTTGTTTCCCTTGATACACCTGGTTTCCTCTTCCGGCTTGATCAAATTAGTGCAGATTTGCGTGGTGTTTTCGAACAAAAAAAATGAATCGAAGGCGAGCCTTGTCACGGGAGGAGATTCTCTGGATGTTGGATCTTGAGGATCCTGTAGATCATGATACATCGTGTCGTTTTCGCCTCAAGAAAGCGATAATAGCAGTGATATTGAGGAAGAAACAGTCCTGTTGTTGCTAGTACGAGTCGGCAAACTACACGTGGTAGGGGGTGATACTGCTAGACGAACATGTATCTCGGAATCGTGTAGGAGCTAGGGGGCGTGGCAGCACTGATAACAATGGATGGCTGGAGCCTCCTAATCCTTTTGGAAATGTTCATAGGTGTACAGTTGGTACTTTGTTGTGAAAATGTGACTTATATTCAATATGGATTACCTAGACATCATTTGGTGAGTGTCACAGTTTTGTTTCATTTGAGTCAGGATGCTGTGAGTGAATGCGTGATTTGCTTGTTTTTTTCTTTGTACTGTCTCCTTATTTCTGTGTACAATGTTAACAATATTTCAGCTAATTCATAGGTTTTATACCTTGTTTGGTTATAACATTATTTATAATACTTTCTGTTAAAAAATAACTTTTAAAAAAAGCAGTGGAAAATAAAACACACAAAAAAACGTTAAAAAACACAAATTATCCCCCTTTCACCCCCCTTTGCTAAAACAAATCGCGTGACAAACTTATAAATAGCACGACTGAACTGGGCATCCATGTTTTGAATTATTACACAAAATTTGGTGGTGATTGGACTTAATTCAAGCTTGCTAGACAGATTTCTTTACAGTTACTGTTTTTTGGGAAGTTTCTTGGTGGCAAGCTTGGGCAGGCAGGACGTTAATGCCGTGGCAGTGCTAGTCACAATAGTGTTAAGACTCTGTTTTCTCAGACTTTTTGTTCATAATCTCAGTAAATTTACCTCCCTGTCTGAGCGATTGAGAAGAAGAAGAGAAGAAGTAAATTTACCCCCATTTAAAAAAAACAAAAAACTCCTTTAAAAGACCGTTGGGTCGAAATATCTGTGAATGTATTGTTTTTTCATTAACAAACGTTCCAACAACCTACCTTTCTTGTTTTTTGATTCTGAATTTTGAAACGTTGGCCGTCTCTTTGTCTTTGGATTCCCTCCTTCCAGACCTCATTGTCTGAGTTTTGGGGAGGCCTTGAAAGGGAGGTGACTCCACTGTATAAAATTCATAAAGAGAATGAGGATTTTGCCTGTCACACAGACACATGCCTGGCCACGCAAGTCGGGAGGTACTGATTATCGGCGGCAGTCTGACCACTTGCGACCCAGGAGACATCCACTCCACCATCAAGGTAAGGGGCTCCGCTCACATATATGTAACTTCAGCAGGACCGACGACGCACTGCAGATTATCCCAGCCCGCTACACGTTGCATGAAAGGAAAACAGGCCAAGTACTCGTCATAATCCCTATCACGGCATAAATAATAGGCAGTGCGTCGTCTGTGCCGCTGAAACTGCGCCGGTATATTCTGCCCATAAGCATGCTTTGTGAAAGTTCTCTCTCTCTCTCTCTCTCTCTCTCTCTCTCTCTCTCTCTCTCATTCTCTCTGTCTCTCTCTCTCGCTCTCTCTCCCTCCCCCTCTCTCTCTCTCTCTCTCTCTCTCTCTCTCTCTCTCTCTCTCTCTCTCTCTCTCTCTCTCTCTCTCTCTCTCTCTCTCTCTCTCTCTCTCTTCTACTTGGAGAAAACAGAATGTCCTTAAAAAATATATCAGTAGGATTTTTGAAATTGCCACTTTCCAGAAGCTTCAGTAAATGTATAGCTATCCAGGCTCAGTTGTTATCACATCTAGAATTCTCACATGATAATGGACAATGGTGGAAACAGTATTCTCTATAGTGAGTTTTCCAAAGCGATTACTAGATTCTTAGACTTGCGTCACATACTTGTATTTTCGGGTAAAACATGTTGTATTGAGCAGGTTGCTACCCCCACCCCCCACAAGAAGTCATGGGTAGCTAAACCCATTGCCCACCCGATTTAGGATCAATTTCCTTACTTCACCTTGCTTTTTGCTTTGAGATTCTGCTGTGCACATTCAGCAAGTGAACACATCAACCAACAGATAAATTTAAAGTTTGCTAAAAAAAAAAACTACTGAAAGTAGCCAATTCATTAAACCACTACGTCATTCTGTTTTCTTTGTTCCTACTCAAAGGAGAGGTTTAAGAACTGCTTTTTTTGTTGCACGTCCGAGTGTTGCTTTACATCAATTTTCAGATCCTTCAAGAGAACAATGTGCGCTGTTCAGTGATTGGTCTTTCGGCCGAGGTCAGGGTCTGCAAGAAGCTTTGTCAAGCAACAAACGGTATGTACAGGCCTCGGTCTTGTATGTTGTGTGCATGCACATGTATCAATCAATCAATCAATCAATGAGTCTTATATCGCGCATATTCCGTGGGTACAGTTCTAGGCGCTCTGCAGTGATGCCGTGTGAGATGAAATTTTATACGGCCAATAGATTGCAGCCATTTCGGCGCATATTTACCTTTCACGGCCTATTATTCCAAGTCACACGGGTATAGGTAGACAATTATTAACTGTGCCTAAGCAATTTTGCCAGGAAAGACCCTTTTGTCAATCGTGGGATCTTTAACGTGCACACCCAATGTAGTGTACACGGGGGGAGGTTCGGACACCGAAGAGAGTCTGCACACAAAGTTGACTCTGTGAAATAAATTTCCGCCGAACCTGGGATCGAACTCACGCTGACAGCGGCCAACTGAATACAAATCCAGCGCGCCACCAACTGAGCTATATCCCCGCCCGCCTGAGTCTGTGTCTGTACCAAGGCACACTTCCATCTGTTTAGTAAAGTTCAGTTTCAAGTCAGTAGAATTTTCAAAAATGTTAACTATACACATTATGTTGACAGTTGAAATTACAGTCTCCCCCACCCCCCCCTCAAATTAGGACGCCATGGGTGGGAGATTTTTCAACGCATACTCTTTCTTTTAAGATGTTGCTTTCTATGATTTTCTGTTGATAACACCAGTAAATTTATCTACATTTTAAGACTATATATCTCTTTTCAAGACCTGATTTTCTCAGATTTCTTGAGGTTTTAAGTTGGGGTTTTTTTCAGTAATATTTCAACCTGTTAGTGTTAAACATTGGAGATGTAATCCCTAGATTAGCATACTAACTGTTTGTTTTGCATAATGTTCCTTTTCAGGTCAGTACAATGTGGTGCTTGATGAGACGCATTTCAAGGATCTCCTCAACCAACATGTCACACCACCTCCGGCCACTGTGAGTTTTTTTCTTTTTGTGTGGATTGAATTGTCAAATTCCGTAAATAACTCTGTTGGGTTCGTATGGGTTGTGAACGAGTTTGTTTGGTACGTTCATACGCTGAAACTCCCACTGCTTTTACGTGTATGACCGTTTTTACCCCGCCATTCAGACAGCCATACGCCGCTTTCGGGGGAAGCATGCTGGGTATTTTTGTGTTTCTATAAGCCACCGAACTCTGACATGGATTTCAGGATCTTTTCCGTGCGCACTTGGTGTTGTGCTCGCGTGTACACACGAAGGCGGATAAGGCCCTGTGACCTGGGAGATCGGAAAAATCTCCACCCTTAACTCACCAGGTGGCCGCGGCCGGAATTTGAACTCAAGACCTTCCGTTTAGGAGGCCGATGTCTTATCCACTAGGCCACTGCGCCCATCTTGTGAACGAGTAAATACCCTTGCTTTTAGTGAAGCAAATAGTCCACGGGCCAGTCACTAGCGAGGGGTGTGACCGTGTGTCTGGAACACTTGGACAAGGTGCAAATGCTGATTGTTTGCCTTACTGGTGCGGGGATGTAGCTCAGTCGGTAGCGCGCTGGATTTGTATCCAGTTGGCCGCTGTCAGCGTGAGTTCGTCCCCACGATCGGCGAGAGATTTATTTCTCAGAGTCAACTTTGTGTGCAGACTCTCCTCGGTGTCCGAACACCCTCGTGTGTACACGCAAGCACAAGACCAAGTGCGCACGAAAAAGATCCCGTAATCCATGTCAGAGTCCGGTGCGTTATAGAAACACGAAAATACCCAGCATGCTTCCTCCGAAAACGGCGTATGGCTGCCTAAATGGCGGGGTACAAAACGGTCATACACGTAAAATTCCACTCGTGCAAAAAACACGAGTGTACGTGGGAGTTTCAGCCCACGAACGCAGAAGAAGAAGTTTGTCTTGCACTGTAAAAGCAAGGCTAGTCACTCTTTCACAACCCATGTAAATCCAAACATTTCCTTTTGTTTTTGAGACTTTTTTCCTGTTGCTAGGCAAAGTTGAAGGTCTTGATCAACGATCAAACAGGTTCAAGGCAGGTTGTGTCTAATTTTTAAGTGTTTCAGTGGCTCATTTTTGTTGTTGTTTCTAAACAATAGATGCACCCTGAGATTGTAGTTCACTTTTCAATGTTTGAGATGCAAATATATAAATGGTTTTTTAAAACAATAATGCTCCCTGAAAACATAGTGGGTCCACGCTGCTCCGTCTGGCGTCTGGCATTATGGGGTTAGTGCTAGGACTGGTTGGTCCGGTGTCAGAATAATGTGACTGGGTGAGACAATGAAGCCTGTGCTGCGACTTCTGTCTTGTGTGTGGCGCACGTTAAATGTCAAAGCAGCACCGCCCTGATATGGCCCTTCGTGGTCGGCTGGGCGTTAAGGGGAGGCACTGGTGTTAAAAGTGATTTTCTTTGTTTCTTAACTCTTGGGTCAACAAATGTTTCAGAATTTAAGTACTTAGTCCATCTCCTGAGAAAATGAAAAAAAATAAAAATTTGGACCATCGGTTGCCATGGTAGCAATCCAAGATGGCCGCCAAACTGCCCCTTTTTAAAACCCTAAGGCTTTTTTAAAACTGCATGAAATTTTGTTTTGATGCTTGTTATTTATACTTTAGCACAATGCCGAGAAACTGATAGAGTCGTTTTTTGATATCTCAAGTCATTTAAAAAATATCAGGGATGAAAGTGAGTGATGTTGAGTTTCATGAAAAAACGCCCCCCAAAACGGTATAACTTCTCAATAAATATTTTTTTCAAGAAATCACTCTATCAGTTTCTGCAAAATAACACACTCAAGATGTATGCAAAGTTTCAACAACGCAAGTTCATAAGAAAAAAAGCCTTAGGCTTTTGAAGTGACAAAAAAGTAGTTTTGAGAAAATACACAAAACGCGAAGAAAATGTATTTTTTGTACACAAACGTTTATGAAACATGTAACAAAACAACACTAACAAAACAACAAGTCTTGCTTAGTTCCACAAGAAAAACAGAAACTAAATTCAACAAAATTTAAAATAACAACACCCAGTGTTCTGCAAGCACCAAGGAAACTGTTCGAAGGTCACAATGATCAACTCTCATCCGTTATGTTCACGCTGCGTAAAGTATGCCCATCCATAACTCCCAACTTGTTATCAGTGAAGCCTTTTATCTTGGACCTCTTTTGGACTTGCTTTGAATAATCAGGGAGTCATATGACAGTGTCCTTTACTTTCTATACTACAATATTTGGGTTGACTTCTGTGAATTGCCTTGCAATGCCATGGGTACTTTGGAAGCTCCTCTCCAGCCTCTGCATCTGTAGAGACAACATAAATTCAAAATTAATATATGTCTATGACAAACTCATATACTGCTATTCACATTTTCCCAACAATGACCCCCCCCCCCCCCCCCTTACACACACATTTGAAAAAAGGTATTCTAATATTGTGATACATGGTAACACGATATTTGGGCGCATGCATATATGTCAGTGCTGATAGTCTAGCAGTGAACAAAAAGATGTTGACAAATCATGTGAATGGTGCTATTAGGCAGTGCTGATCTGGTTTACAGCTATTGCACATACATTGCATGCAGAAACCATATGGTCTGCATGGGACGTATGACCACAAGCAATGTTCACTCACTGGGCCATGTGAATGCATGTTTGTTTGAGCCACAAGAAAACTGTGATCACAGGAGCAAGCTATATATAATATGCTCGAGAAAATAAATGAGGAAAGAACAGATGTTTTGCCCCAACACTGACAAACCTTGTGACAACCAAGCTTCACAGTAGCAGCACATAACTGACTAAATTTGCATCCTGTTCAGTTTCTTTGCATCAGGGTGTTGTTACTTAGATTCTGTTCTTCAGCATAAAACAGTCACACACACACACACACATAACCAAACACATATATAAACTTCTACATGTTTGTCAAAAGAAGAACAAAATACATACCTACTACCATCTTGCTTATCAGCTGCTTGGAATCTTCCCTGCTCTGCTTGGGCTAGTATTCACTGCACCAGATTTCCCAGGAGACAGTTCAGGCGCGATCGCGGCAGACTCCCTTATTTTTAAGGGAGGGAGAACTTGAACTCCTGTCAGTCACTCCAGTACACGCGTTCGGAATGCACGATATGCGTGTGCTCGATACAGTTAATTAAACACTTGCTCGGCCTATGGCTATGGAAACTTGACTCTGAGAGCCGAAGGCGCAGATCCTTTGCCCAGTCCATAAAACAAGAGGCACATACAATACGCGCACTTGACTTGACTTGGCACAGAGATATAGAATATTCTATATCTCTGTGGGTAGAAGAGACGAAATAGGTGAACAAGAATAATCAGATATGTAATAGTTTTACTGCATTATAACAAACATTTAGTGTTAATGCTGCTACATTTAAATTAAAGCCATGGTTGTTTTTTTAAGGTGTGACGTCATTTTTTGTTTTTGTTTTTCTATCCGGGGTTGTAAGAATTTACATGACAAATACAGAAATGTGATCATGAAGGCGAGTTGCAATGATACAGGCAACACAGATTCCAGGCAGTTCGAGTTCATCATTGTCTGCTGTTGGTCTTTGAGCAGTCGCTGTTATTCAGAATAGTCCGGCGCCTGTGGGTGGACATGAATTGCGAAAGCTGTTCCGAGAAGGGTTTAAAAATATTTATCAATTTTAAAAGGAAAATAAAAAGGAAAAACATCAATCTATATACAAGTAAAGGCTGTAGTTATCTGTCTGTCGTGAAAAAGGTCAATGTATTCAATGTTTTTCTTACACACTGGGTGTAAATCTTTCTTTCTTTATTTGGTGTTTAACGTCGTTTTCAACCGCTCACCTCCCACGTGCAAAACGCAGTGATATGCTCACGCCAGAATAGCGCGGTAGTGTATTGTGCTAAGCAGGAAAGCGCGCTTTTCTGTATTCTTGTTAACTTTCTGAGCTTGTTTTGAATACAACCTATCATATCTATGTTTTTGGAATCAGGAAACGATAAAGAATAAGATGAAATCATTTTTGGATCGATTTCTTAAATTTTAATCGTAAGACTAATTAATCTATTTTCGTTAATTGTGATCACATTTTAAGAGTAAACATGACATATGTATGTATTTTTAGATTCAGAATGTCATGAAGAATACGATGCAATCAATTTTAAATCTGTTTGCGAAAAATCGATTTTAATGACAACTTTAATTAGCAAACTCATTAATTAATTTGTAAGCCTCCAAGCTGAAATGCAATACCAAAGTCCGGGCGTCGTCGAAGATTACTTGACCAAAATTTCAACCAATTTGGTTTAAAAATGAGAGCGTGACAGTGCCGCCTAAACTTTTACAAAAAGCCGGATATGACGAAGAGCGGTTACTTTGCGCTGAGAAGGATAGCACGCTTTTCTGTACCTCTCTTCGTTTTAACTTTCTGAGCGTGTTTTTAATCCAAACATATCCTATCTATATGTTTTTGGAATCAGGAACCGACAGGGAATAAGATGAAAGTGTTTTTAAATTGATTTTGGAAATTTAATTTTGATAATAATTTTTATATATTTAATTTTCAGAGCTTGTTTTTAATCCAAATATAACATATTTATATGTTTTGGGAATCAGACAATGATGGAGAATAAGATAAACGTAAATTTGGATCGTTTTATAAATTATTTTTGTTTTTTTACAATTTTCAGATTTTTAATGACCAAAGTCATTAATTAATTTTTAAGCCACCAAGCTGAAATGCAATACCGAAGTTCGGGCTTCGTCGACGATTACTTGACCAAAATTTCAACCAATGTGAAAAATGAGAGCGTGACAGTGCCGCCTCAACTTTCACGAAAAGCCGGATATGACGTCATCAAAGACATTTATCAAAAAAATGAAAAATAGGTCTGGGGATATCATACTCAGGAACTCTGATGTCAAATTTCATAAAGATCGGTCCAGTAGTTTAGTCTGAATCGTTCTACACACACACAGACACACACAGACACACACAGACACACACACAGACACACACACACACACACACACACACACACACACATACACACACACACACACACACACACACACACACACCCACCACGACCCTCGTCTCGATTCCCCCCTCTACGTTAAAACATTTAGTCAAAACTTGACTAAATGTAAAAACGGGCCTGGTTTGAGCAGTGACACAGGGAAATCTGTACATCAAACCTCTTCAGTCCGTACATAGAGAAATTCTCTCCAGAGTCTTCAGAGTTGTCAGCGTTTGGAAACTTGATAGTCTGCTACCGACGATGGGAAAGTTCTTGACCTGCAGCATGGCAGGTCAAAATAACACACTGGGACCGAAGCGGCGGTGGAGCTTAATTGATACCGACATGGTTACTGCACAAACGGCCAGCTAAGCCACACCTCCTTTTGGCGCGTGCTGTGACTGCGCCTAGACTGGAGACGCAAGTTGCACCATGGCTGAACATAGTCATTTTTGTATTGATTGTTCTTTTTCTAAGCAGTTTATTTGCTTTTTTCAAGAGAAAAGATATAGGGTCTGCCTTCTCGTTGCCATAAATGGCAAACTCCGTGTTGTCCTTTTTGCCGTACGCATTCCGCTCCGCAACTCTAAAATAAGTCGTGGCTCAAAACACTCATGGCAACGTGCTTCAAACGTACACCACCGGTGGTGATTTCTTGCTCCATCTCAGCTGTTGCAAGGGAAGCAGCATAGTTTCCAGCCAATTTTCATTCTGGACGAAGAAGAATGCACAAACTTGATCTTCCGATTCGTTCGTAGCAATACTGCCAATAGCAGACGACACTATCGACTCGCACTTTCTTTTTAAACTTCTGTCACGCCAGCCTCTGCAACTGATCTGATTTTAGTCGATAATTATCTCCTTTGCGTGTCAAGCACTGAAATCGGGGCAAAACGTGTGATAAACTGAAGTTTCCACAAAGATATCCAAGGAAAATCGCAGCTGTAGATGTTTCACATCGCCTTTGGCGAGACCTGGCGGAAATCAAGAATATTGCATTCTGGGAAGGCCGAATCGAACCGAACGAGACCGAGCATAAACGAAGTTTAATATCCGCGATTCGATTGGTCAGTAGACAAAAATTTTCACACGGAATCTCCCGGAATCTTCATCGGTTGTCTTCGGCTCATTGGAATGTCTTCTTGTTGCTGTTACTAACGGCGCGAAATCTGTAAACGGAAATTCCCGTTGTCCGCGGTATGAACTGATTGTAGCAAAGAAAAGACAACTCATTCCAGTCATGCTAACGTGACCACCGTTGACGATGTGTTTGACTCACATTCACCTCTCAAACATACGCATTTTTTTGCTGTTTTGTGTTTGTTCAATACACAATTGCATACACATACATTGTTCATTTAGCCGTTTTGACCGTTTATGATTAATTCTGATCTAAAATCAGTACATCAGAGTAACCAGAAGAGGTTCAAAATCCAGAATCAGAAAGAAAACCGAAATGACCAGGGAACAAAAAAATCACTTTTTTCACTGTGGTGTCTGCAAACAAACAAAGAACAAAGTGGGTCCACTTTTTAATGTTTCAAGTTGCTCATTTTTGTCTGTATTTTTTACATTTTATTTTCAAACAATAGTTGCTCCCTGAGAACATAATACTTTGTGCACTTGTGATTGTTTCTGTTGCTTATTTGTAACTGTTCTTTTTTAACTGTGGATGCTCCCTGAGAATATAGTTGATTCTAGTTGAGATGCCAGGGTGGCGTATGTTTTTGTTAAGAGAACAGAATTACTACATTACTATGGGCGGGGATGTAGCTCAGTCGGTAGCGCGCTGGATTTGTATCCAGTCGGCCGCTGTCAGCGTGAGTTCGTCCCTACGTTCGGCGAGAGATTTATTTCTCAGAGTCAACTTTGTGTGCAGACTCTCCTCGGTGTCCGAACACCCCCGTGTGTACACGCAAGCACAAGACCAAGTGCGCACGAAAAAGATCCTGTAATCCATGTCAGAGTTCGGTGGATTATAGAAACACGAAAATACCCAGCATGCTTCCTCCGAAAACGGCGTATGGCTGCCTAAATGGCGGGGTAAAAAACGGTCATACACGTAAAATTCCACTCGTGCAAAAAACACGAGTGTACGTGGGAGTTTCAGCCCACGAACGCAGAAGAAGACTACATTACTATTGCTATTATTTTCTTTTTGAAAATGTTTCCTGCCTCCACACACTTTTTTTTGTAAGCTTTAGTTTATGCAGAAGCTGGATTGGTTACTTGTGTTTCATTTACTTTTGTTACAATTGTTTTATATTATGTTTGCAGGCAAACACAGAATCATCTCTCATCAAAATGGGTCAGTATCTTTTGTTTTGAGTGAAATATTATGCAGTTTGATTCTGATGTAATGACAGAGTGTATAAATATCCGAAAATTGCATGTTTGACTCATTTTGCCTGAATATTTAAATGCAAGGGGTCATAATTGTAATCGACCATTTGCAGTTAAAAATCGTATATTGACAATATGCAGTCCATGTATTAAAGTGTGTGTTTGTATACATATGTGTGTGCATGCAGAGCATGTGTGTGCACCTGCATGTGTGTGTGTGTGTGTGTGTGTGTGTGTGTGTGTGTGTGTGTTTATTTTGACCTGTAGCACGTGTCATTTACACAGCTTATTTTGTTGTCTGTATTTCAGGCTTTCCACACCATAGTCTAACAGGGGACAAGAATTCAGAAGAAAAGGCATCCATGTGCATGTGGTGAGAAAGCCAAGAGAAAACATGCACTATAGAGACATCACAGTAATTGTAAGATATGAATGTTGGGAGCCTCATGCCAACTGAGGAATGTTACAAAGTGCTGAGAAGTACCGTACTTTCCGGGTGACAAGGCGCTTCGTTATCTAAGACGCACCCCCTTCTTTTTAAAAAAAATTGTAATCCAGTCACCCATTGGACGCAGGGGGCCGATAGGGCGCACCAAAATGACCCAGTTTTTGCCATGAGAGGTGGTTCCCCTGTCATATCTGAGAGAGGAAACACTTCCTGCATCGGGGTCAGTGACCGACTTTAACTGAGTGAAAATATGTGTGCTCTGTGTGTGCGGCCAGATCAAAGGCATTGTGATAGCTGGGTGGCCTTGTTAAAAGACACGACCTTCTTCCCAGGGGTCAATGACCCAGTTTTTGCCATGAGAGGTGGTTCCCCTGTCATATCTGAGAGAGGAAACACTTCCTGCATCGGGGTCAGTGACCGGTCAGTGACCGAGTTTAACAGAGTGGAAATCTGTGTGTGCGGCCAGATCAAAGGCAGGGCAGTACCTAGTAGCTGAAACATGCATTATCACAAGTTGTTTGACTGGTACTCAAGCGGTCTCTTTGATTTTTTTCGTATTTCATACACGGATTAGGCGCTTCGTTATACAAGACGCAGGGGTCGAACTCGAGGAAAAAAGTCGCGCCTTATGACCCGGAAAGTACGGTAGTAGAAAATACAAAGCATCATATAATAGATTAGGCACAAAAAAAAAGATAGTCTGTTTACGGTAACCCGACCGACCCTATTTTTTTCGCGCGACCCTAGACTTTTTTTTGGCATTTGGGGAAAAAAAATTTTAAAAAAATAAAAAAAATAACGTAAAAATATGGGTTTTTTGAGGAAAAAAAAAATCCCGACCTACCGACCCTATTGTTTTGGCCTATGTTACCGTAAACAGACCTTTTTTGTTTTGGCCTTAAGCCAGTGAATCAATTACTATTGTTCCAGTTCAGTGTGTGCATGTTCCACCAGAGAAAGTATGTCTTGATTTTGAGAAACATGACTGACAAAGATGACAAGCTAATTGTAGTGAAGATTGTATTAGAGCTGTAGTCATGGATCATTATGGCCTGATGATTTTTGCTAATGGTTACCGTTAATGAGGGGGAGGATCACATACATTATCATCAGAACTAACAACTGTTTTATTACTATTGATGATGGAAAGACGTTATGGCATGAATAGGGATGATAAAGATGATGATGATGATGATGAAAAATGTGACAAAGTTGACAACGACAATGACAATGAGACGAAAAACCGAGGTCCCTTCGTGTACACTACATTGGGGTGTGCACGTTAAAGATCCCACGATTGACAAAAGGGTCTTTCCTGGCAAAATTGTATAGGCATAGATAAAAAATGTCCACCAAAATACCCGTGTGACTTGGAATAATAGGCCGTGAAAAGTAGGATATGCGCTGAAATGGCTGCGATCTGCTGGTCGATGTGAATGCGTGATGTATTGTGTAAAAAATTCCATCTCACACGGCATAAATAGATCCCTGCGCCTTGAGTCCGAGTCTGGAGATACGCGCGCGATATAAGACTTCATATAACAATAATCCGTCGCGATATAACCTTTGTGATTGAAAACAACGTTAAACACCAAATAAAGAAAGATATAACAATAATGAAAAGGAAGATGTTGGTGATGATGATGTGAACACCGACAACGATCTTGACAGCGTGATAAATGATGATGATGATGTGAACACCGACAACGATCTTGACAGCGTGATAAATGATGATGATGATGTGAACACCGACAACGATCTTGACAGCGTGATAAATGATGATGATGATGATGATGTGAACACCGACAACGATCTTGACAGCGTGATAAATGATGATGATGATGATGATGTGAACACCGACAACGATCTTGACAGCGTGATAAATGATGATGATGATGTGAACACCGACAACGATCTTGACAGCGTGATAAATGATGTTGGTGATAATGATGTGAACACCGACAACGATCTTGACAGCGTGATAAATGATGATGATGATGTGAACACCGACAACGATCTTGACAGCGTGATAAATGATGATGATGATGATGATGTGAACACCGACAACGATCTTGACAGCGTGATAAATGATGATGATGATGATGATGATGATGTGAACACCGACAACGATCTTGACAGCGTGATAAATGATGATGATGATGATGATGTGAACACCGACAACGATCTTGACAGCGTGATAAATGATGATGATGATGATCAAGACGACAGTGACGTGAAAAGCGATGATGATGATTGTAATAATGTTTGCAGCCATCTCGACAGCAAGGAAAGTCAAGGGTTTGGAAGCAACGGTTACTTCTGTCCCCAGTGCAAAAGCAAGTACTGTGAGCTACCCATAGAGTGCAAAGCGTGCGGTGAGTTTTTGACATGCATTGTTGTTGTGTGCTTGTGTTTTCTTCCTTAAATTCATCATGATTATGTTTGTGTTAGCACCTTAGAGATTAACTAACATTGAAATTAAAAGTGACTTTTATCCTCAGTGATCTTCTTCTTTTCGTTCGCTATTCATTTTGCGTTTTTGCGTGGATCTGTGGTTGGTTAGGGTGCGCCTGTTGGCCCAGATCCTCCGACTTCAGCCCTTAGGTTTCTTTCAGGGTTACCCCGCCCTTAGTTCCTGGCTCAAAAACCTAACCCTGGGAACACATGGGGGATTTCTTACCGGGGGCCCCACCCCGGGGCTAGAGCTTTTAATGCGTCTCTTACTCGCATGGTGTAACCGTCATCGGACACATAGGGTATTTATAGGGTAGTCAGTGCCATCTGCCAACCCACGCCGTCCTGGTAGAGACACAGCTAGTTGGTCTGGGACTGCTTATTCTATATTCGTGCGCCTTGAGTCGCCTGTTGGTGAGATATGTGCGCGTTATAAATATTCGTATTATTATTATTATTCGCAGCTGGCCCCCATATCTGGGGGCCTATCCGCCGGGTTGAGGATAGTCGCCCCCCTACTGAATTGGAAGTTGTCTGTTCCCGGATCCTCAGTGATGATCAATCAAATCTTTAATCAAAACGATGAAAGTCACTTGTTCATTTCAATGCTTGTTATTTACTCAGGTGCCAGGAGACTGGTTCCGCGTGACTCTCCCTGACTCTTGTTACACATGTCGGCCATATTGAGAATGCTTATGTCCTTTTGTTTGTTGGATCTCTAACAGAGATGGCCAAATCTTAAAATTTTACCTCGCCAGGCAAGCGAGTAACTTCAAGAAAGTCACTAGCCCGCCCGAAATTTCGCTGGTCCGGTACATATCACAGTTGCTGCATCAAAAGTGTTTATGGCTTTGAAACTCGATATTACAACCAAAAGTGTTGCATTGGACCAGAATGTTCACTGGCCAGGTGGGCGAGTTGCCAGGCAATTTCTACTAGCCTGGCGGTTTTTTACTCGCTCCTGGCGATCGGGCGGACGATTTGGCCATCCCTGTCTAAAATACCGTTTACAAATTGCAATTGTGACTGCGGCTGTTTCAGGGCTGACGTTGGTGTCTGCTCCTCACCTGGCGCGGTCGTACCACCATCTCTTCCCACCTGAGCCTTTCAAGGAGCTTCTCACCTCGGATATCATGACTGACGCTGCTGTGTGAGTGCTTTGGGAAAAGTTTGATTGATAAACAGTGGAACCCCCCTTTTAACAACCCCCAATTTAAGACTTCCTCCCTTTTTTCTCAGGCTTTTTGTTTATAACCTACCCCCCGCGGGTTAGGGGGAAGAATTTACCCGATGCTCCCCAGCATGTCGTAAGAGGCGACTAACGGATTCTGTTTCTCCTTTTACCCTTGTTAAGTGTTTCTTGTATAGAATATGGTCAATGTTTGTAAAGATTTTAGTCAAGCAGTATGTAAGAAATGTTAAGTCCTTTGTACTGGAAACTTGCATTCTCCCAGTAAGGTCATATATTGTACTACGTTGCAAGCCCCTGGAGCAAATTTTTTGATTAGTGCTTTTGTGAACAAGAAACAATTAACAAGTGGCTCTATCTCATCTCCCCCCCCCCCCCCCCCCCCCCCCCCTCCCCGACCTTTCCCCGTCGCGATATAACCTTGAACGGTTGAAAACGATGCTAAACACCAAATAAAGAAAGAAAGAAAGTTTATAACCTCTGTGAATTTACCCCCATTTTAAGACTCCGTCCTTTTTAAGACCTGTTTTTCTCAGATTTTTGGAGGCCTTAAAAGGGGGTTCCACTGTAGTCTGAAGATTTTTGGTTGACGAATCTCTGCTTTTACCGGCACAGTTGGCTTAGTGGTAAGGCGTCCGCCCCGTGATCGGGAAGTCGTGGGTTTGAACCCCGGCCGGGTCATACCTAAGACTTTAAAATTGGCAATCTAGTGGCTGCTCCGCCTGGCGTCTGGCATTATGGGGTTAGTGCTAGGACTGGTTGGTCCGGTGTCAGAATAATGTGACTGGGTGAGACATGAAGCCTGTGCTGCGACTTCTGTCTTGTGTGTGGCGCACGTTATATGTCAAAGCAGCACCGCCCTGATATGGCCCTTCGTGGTCGGCTGGGCGTTAAGCAAACAAACAAACAAACAAATCTCTGCTTTTTGTTGAGGGTTACAGTGTTGTGTGAAGTACTACCTTTGTCCGCAAGCAATGTTTGCATTCGCTACAAGCAAGTGGGACATTGATGGATTTTTAGGAGGGAAGGCAGAGGGAAAGAAAAACACCCAGAACACAAACAGAAACAAACATAGAATACAACCGGATAGGAAAAACAGGTCCTGAATCCATTGTGAGGGTGCCCAGGTGTCTGACCAACACTGGTTGACTCAGAAAGCGCAAAAAACAAGTCTGGCGGCGGAACGAAGTTCAGGGGTGGATGTTGCAGTGAGTGCTGGGACGGGGCGGCGTGAGAGCATACTGGGAGAAGGAACAAGCGTCGGGACAAGCAAGAGAAGAGAGGATGAAAACAATTAAAAGCAGACATGGGATTCTTCCGTAAAATTACGGAATTCCGTAAATTTTTAGGCTCCAGGGATCATTCTTGAGATTCGTGCAAATCCGCTGAGAAAATTTTGGGGTATATGTAGGTATAGACCCAAGTTTTTCGGCCGGTCCGCTGATCGCGACGCTCCATTCCATACTATTCTTGAACGGTTGGTTCCTAAAACGGTCAGACTGTTGCTGGTCGATCTGTATGGGAACGCGCTCTGTGTCTTTGTCTCCTACAGTCACCGTTTCAACGTAGCTATCGGGGATTCAGTATAAGCATACCGTATGAGAATGATTCGGCGCCATTTTTACATCGCTTCGAGCCACTTGCCAAAATGATGAGGAAGCTAAAGCGAGACGAAACCGTTCTATCCCGGGAAATTGACCAGCAGAAGTACAAGAAAAATCTCTGGAGATTCGACTGGCTCGATGAAGTTGTATCATTGAGCTGGAAATACGAGAAAGGCCAGAAGACACAAGACGTGAAACTGAAAGTTGGCGATGCTTTTGCTAAAATCAACTTGCCGGGAAAAGCTTAGTGCACTTTGTGCAACGATGTTAATGTTATCAACTACGGTTCCAATGGAAAGACTGCCCTCAAAAGCCACTTGAAAAGCAACAAGCACCTGACTATCCTGAAAACCCAGTCGTGTAATCAGTCACTGGGGTCGTTTGGCACCGACAAGGTAAGAACATTGAAACCACACCGTCACACGCCACCACCCCCCCCCCCCCCCATCCCCCCCTCTCTCTCTCTCTCTCTCTCTCTCTCTCTCTCTCTCTCTCTCTCTCTCTCTCTCTCTCTCTCTCTCTCTCTTTCTCCTCCTTATTTTGAGTCTCAGCGTAAAATTAATTTGAGAAACATGGGGAAGGAAGAGAAAGGGGGGGGGGGGGGGGGGGGGGGGGGCTATGATTAAGCTGAAATATGCATTTCAGGGCCATTTTTGTGTGTCTAAAACACTAAAAACCTTCAGCTTCTGGGGACTTCGCCCCCAGACCCCTTCTGCGGCCCCCATACCCCCACCTTTTTTTTTCCTTAATTATCA
>NW_027127256.1:0-2629 GCF_037325665.1 Littorina saxatilis
AAAGCCTACCACAATGTCATTGTTTTGCATACTCCAGACTCTCCACAACAACACTCACTGACACCCAAGCTTTCAGCAATAATTCTCACAAAACATAGAGAAATGTACAAATGTTCAGACAGTTGCTTTCCAAATCATGCTGTCCCTTGTTTGTAAACGCGAATGCACCTGGATTCTGTGTGCTGAATCCAGCTTGAAAAGTAGTAATATCATACACATGTACAAACAGTGCAGGCAAAATTAAAGAGGAGATATAACACGCACTGAACAGTTTCCCCATGTTACCCATAGTACTGTCCTCCGTTCCACCCCTGTCAATGATCATGTAAACCAACACAGATCAATGTCCAGGCTATGATAGCATCTTTCAAACTGTACACATACCAAAAATCAACAGCCTGGCTGCTTCTTGTTCAGAAAGGGTGTTTCTTCCCCATTTTTTTTTTTAGCAGACTGACAAAGGTGTCAGGTCAGAAATTCGTTCAGCAAAACATAAAACTCCCATTGTGCTCAGAAAGCAGTCCGACTGTAGATGTGTGGTACGAGTCTAAGTGCAAGTGTTGCTCCTATCCCAGGTAAAAGCCTAGACGGACCTATGATGCTGGACATGACCGTTCACATGAGAACGTAGGAACATCCGTTCTAGTAGCTACAACTAGAACTCTCAGCAACACTGTCAATCCTATATGTACAAGAGGTGCTGTGCAAGATGATGAATATGTTTTCAGCACCAATGGTTGCCATTTTGTTACATTAGTATTCTGACATAAACTGACTCTAGGATATCTTTCATAAAAGGGAACAAGTCGTCAAGGCGATGACATAGCATTTACTTTTTGAATCTGCCGGACTAAAAGATTGAAACTGAACATACTGGATACTATCATCCTAGGATACTATGTGACCGAGACTGGTTAGTATTAGACTGTCCGAAACCCTAGGACTGAAGCAAACTGAACCCAATTTGCATAAAACAGATTTTCTTAATTTCTGAGCACATTTTCCATTCAATCTCATTATAAATTGTGTGTATATTTTTGGGATGACAAAAAATGAAAATATCCCATGGCATCACTCTTGAATCATGTTTTACCCATTTCATTTGAAGCAGAATTGTAATTAACAAATAAGTTAATTAATTATTGAGCGTCCAAGCTAAAATGCAATTCCATAGTCTGGACCGGGGGCAAAGATTGTTTGACAAAAGTTTGATGATTTTGATTAGAAAATGAGGTAACCACAGTGCGGCCTCACCTTTATTTAAGGGGTAGATGTATAATCATCACAGACATTTATCAACAAAATTGGAAAAACGTCTGGGGATTTCTGGAAGAATTCATGAAGTTTCTTAAGCATATGTCCGGTAGTTTTGTGGGAATTGCTACACACACACACACACACACACACACAGACACACACAGACACACACAGACACACACAAATGAACACACACACAAATACACACACATACACAAACACACACAAACACACACACACACACACACACGCCCACACATACACAGACACAGACACACCGCACACAGACACTCACACTCACACTCACTCACACACATACACAAACACACACAACACACACACACACACACACACACACACACACACACACACACTCACTCACACCGTCACACACACACACAAACACACACACACGCACACGCACACACACACACACACACACACACACACACACACACACACACACACACACACATATATCTAAGTTGAAAAAAATCATGCCAGTACTCTCACAGCCGTTAAACACTAGTTTTATTTGTCATAGATAATCAATACTCTCAACAAATCAAAGGTTTCAGCACAACTCAACCACGAAGAAATGAAAAGACCCAGGAACACAAAACACAGCACAACAAGTCTACCTAGAGCCCTCAGTGTCGTACAGCCAGGGTCGATTCAAGCAAACAGAAAACACATTTTCTGAAAACCAAAAGTAGTATCTTTACGAGCTTATAGGCATACTCGTTGTCCGTGTTGTTTGTTACTGCGTTCTTTCATTTAACACGTCCAAGCAACGAGAGCGCTCATATACGAAGAAGATTTGAAAACATCA
The DNA here is from genome assembly GCF_037325665.1 of Littorina saxatilis. Lineage (NCBI taxonomy): Eukaryota > Metazoa > Mollusca > Gastropoda > Littorinimorpha > Littorinidae > Littorina > Littorina saxatilis. The sequence goes on from NW_027127256.1 coordinate 2,090, forward strand.
CACACTTAATTACCTGCTAAAGGCCAGTCTCCATTCTTTCATCTTTCATTTCAACACGTCCAAGCAACAAGGAGCTGCATATCCGAAGATAATTTTACAAACATCACACAATCATCTACCTGCTAAAGGCCAGTCCCCATTCTTTCATTTCACACGTCCAAAAAACAAGTCGCTCAATAAACGAAGATCATGTTGATGTTTTCATGTCACAAACTTACCTGCAATGATGAACACTACCCAGCTCTTCCCGCGTTGCTATGTCTGTTGAGACACCACACTATCAAAACTCGAACCCAGTGTGTCCTCGTCAAGTTATGCCGTCACTGTTTAGCCGACAAACATAATGCCAACAAAAAAGGCGGTGTGACTGAATGTTTTCAAACAGGCGCTTGCTTTCAACATTATCGAGAAGAGAGTTATTTCTAAAGAGCACGAAATTAATCGATATAATAATCGAACACAGTTAACCCATTGTGTTTGTGTGTGTGTGTGTGTGTGTGTATGTGTGTGTGTGTGTGTGTTTGTGTGTGTGTGTGTGTG
>NW_027127257.1:0-55000 GCF_037325665.1 Littorina saxatilis
TGACCTTTCTGCTTAAAATTGCCCATGTGTTGTAACTACTTACTACGAACAAAAAACACAACAAAACAAAAATCAAAAAAGCTATATTTGTAATGCTTTACCTGCAGTCGAATTGTCGTTTTCCTTTTTATGACCTGGAAGAACAGCAAAATCAAAATAAAGTTTGTTCGTAACAGAGAGACCGGCCAAGGAGAGAAACAGAAAGACAGAAAGACAAAAATGTATATAGACCGACGTACTGGCTCTAGTGTTCACGCATACCGGCATGACGACATACAGGCGCTGCATATGTACTAACAGAGAACAGCAGGCCAACACACATGTCTTGTTTCATAGGTAGTATAGGGATAATACAATCATGTCAAGGAATAACTTACATCTGATGACAAACAGTTTACGTACAACAGGACAAACAGATTCAAAAGAACCGAGCTTTGGGGTGCATTGATTTTAAGTCCTCTCCTTGAAAGGGGGCTGTTTGGGAGAAAACGATTGCTTGTCTTGAAATAATTTTACATGAGCACGATGTTATTCCCCACAAGCTAGCTGTCAAACATGAAGCATTCAATGTGTGTTGGCTTGTTGTGCCTTTAAGACATATGCACTGACAATGAAATATATTGATAAGAAAATGTCACCTTTTCTTCTCTTCAAGACAATGACAACAACAACGGCGATGATTACAGCAACAACAACAGCTCCAACGACACCCCCAATAACAGCAGCGTTTCCTGATGGAGATTCTTGAGATCGTGATACTGGAGCTGGAAACATGCAAACAATTTTTTTTAATATTTAAAACACAAGAGGATTAACAACTTGCCAAGGTTTCGCTTTAACAGAAACGCTATTGGCAGCTTAACATCAGACCAAAGACTAGGGCCGGGGACAACGGACTAAAAAAGTGGGTGTGGAAGGGAGGATATGCGGACACACACACACACACACACACACACACACACACACACACACATCATTTTTAAGGAGGGGTTTCCAAATTTCTTTTCGGGACAGATCGACGACGCGAAGCGTTAAGTTGAGGTCGCAAAGCGCCCCAACCTCATAGGGTAGTCCAGGGGCATATGCCCCCCCCCCCCCCCCCACGGGAATATGATGATAATGACAAGAAAACTTGAGCAATCTGGTACAATCTGAGCCAAGAAACTTCCCCGAATACACCAGCCAAAAGTTAATTTAAGAAGACAAATTTGGAACAAAACAACATGAGCCAACAAATTACCCGACAACGTTCCAAAACCATAATTTAGAAGACACGGCTCCGAGGGGTGTCCGGGGGCATGCCCCCCTCCACCCACCCTCCGACAATTTTGATAAAAAAACAAGGATAATATGCAGTCTGGGAAATCATCCTTTTCTTTAATTTTAAATTTATTTATTTTATTTTTTATTTATTGTTTTTTTCTCTCCATTATATTTAGGCTGGGGGGGGGGGGGTGTTTCCGGAAACCCGGGAAACCCCAAGTGGATCTGCCTCTGCACGTACACACACAAACACGTACACACACACACCCACACACACACACACACCACACACACACACACACCACACACACGTACCTAAAGTGTGGATGGTTACCTAAGAGGCGGCACTGGGTGTAGTGCCTTTCTAGTGCACTTGCACTACAACAGCACTGGGTGCAGTACTCGCTCCGGCATCGAAGAATTTTGCACTAAAAAATGCACAAAATTTGACCTATTTCGTCGCCTATAGAGGACGGAAAGAATGTCATTTTGAACATTGTTATGACATTCTTTCCGTCAAAAAAGTCAATTTAACGGTGTTAAATGAAGCGAGCATCCACACAATTAGGTTGCCATCCAGAGTTTAGGTTGCCATCCACGTGTGGATAGTTGCCTTATGGTGATTTAGGCAACCAAACCTGTGGAAACATGGGTACACACACACCCACGCACACACACACACACACACACACACACACACACACACACACACACACACACACACACACACACACGCAGAGGATAATATAACGGTTAGGTAGAGGGTTTACAACATATATATGCGAATGACACAAAACTGCAGTTCACGTCCAATCTGAAAAACAGTTGGCACGATATTCACAATGTTGTCATTCATAAAGGTGATACTAACCTTTGTATTTTATTTCAAATGTGGCATTTGTGTTGCCCTGTCTGTTCGTGAGGGTGACTTGATAGTCTCCTGCAGCTTCATCGGATGTTACGTTATACACAGTAATAGTGCACGTCGACTGGTGTATCATCCCTCCAATTGCTTTACAACTGCCGTTCATTTGAATGCTGTCAGGAAGTTCTGTTGGACTGCCCTTGGTACTTTCTGATTTTCCGAGGTACGACAAGTTGAGAGTAGGTGCAGGATAGGCAGTAACAGTGAAGGTTCTTTCGTCTTTTTTATCATTGAAGTTCAATGCTGGTATTTTCATCAAAGTTCGAGGTAAGCCTGTCAAGATATAAAAAGGCATACAGTACGAGAGCAGCCCTCAAATAGCAGATAGCAGCAGAACAAACAAGACTGGCACGTCAAGACAAACAAATAAGAAAAAAAGTCGCGTAAGGCGAAATTACTACATTTAGTCAAGCTGTGGAACTCACAGAATGAAACTGAACGCACTGCATTTTTTCACAATGACCGTAGTCCGCCGCTTGTGCAAAACAGAGTGAAACTGACGAGCCTGTTCAGCGCGGTAGTGGTTTCGCTGTGCTGCATAGCACGCTTTTCTGTACCTCTCTTCGTTTTAACTTTCTGAGCGTGTTTTTAATCCAAACATATCATATCTATATGTTTTTGGAATCAGGAACCGACAGGGAATAAGATGAAATTGTTTTTAAATCGATTTCGGAAATTTAATTTTGATCATAATTTTTATATTTTTAATTTTCAGAGCTTGTTTTTAATCCAAATATAACATATTTATATGTTTTTGGAATCAAGAAATGATGAAGAATAAGATGAACGTAAACTTTGATCGTTTTATAAAATTTGTTTTTATTACAATTTTCAGATTTTTAATGACCAAAGTCATTGATTAATTTTTAAGCCACCATGCTGAAATGCAACACCGAAGTCCGGCCTTCGTCGAATATTGCTTGGCCAAAATTTCAATCAATTTGATTGAAAAATGAGGGTGTGACAGTGCCGCCTCAACTTTTACAAAAAGCCGGATATGACGTCATCAAAGGTATTTATCGAAAAAATGAAAAAAATTCCGGGGATATCTTTCCCAGGAACTCTCATGTCAAATTTCATAAAGATCGGTTCACACATACACCACGACCCTCGTCTCGATTCCCCCTCTATGTTAAAACATTTAGTCAACAAGTCGCGTAAGGCAAAAATACAACATTTAGTCAAGCTGTCGAACTCACAGAATGAAACTGAACGCAATGCAATTTTTCAGCAAGACCGTATACTCGTAGCATCGTCAGTCCACCGCTCGTGGCAAAGGCAGTGAAATTGACAAGAAGAGCGGGGTAGTAGTTGCGCTGAGAAGGATAACACGCTTTTCTGTACCTCTCTTCGTTTTAACTTTCTGAGCGTGTTTTTAATCCAAACATATCATATCTATATGTTTTTGGAATCAGGAACCGACAAGGAATAAGATGAAAGTGTTTTTAAATTGATTTAGAAAATTTAATTTTGATCATAATTTTTATATTTTTAATTTTCAGAGCTTGTTTTTAATCCAAATATAACATATTTATATGTTTTTGGAATCAGAAAATGATGAAGAATAAGATGAACGTAAATTTGGATCATTTTATATATATATTTGTTTTTTTACAATTTTCAGATTTTTAATGACCAAAGTCATTAATTAATTTTTAAGCCACCAAGCTGAAATGCAATACCGAAGTCCGGCGTTTGTCGAAGATTGCTTGGCCAAAATTTCAATCAATTTGATTGAAAAATGAGGGTGTGACAGTGCCGCCTCAACCTTTACAAAAAGCCGGATATGACGTCATCAAAGGTATTTATCGAAAAAAAGAAAAAAACGTCCGGGGATATCATTCCCAGGAACTCTCATGTAAAATTTCATAAAGATCGGTCCAGTAGTTTGGTCTGAATCGCTCTACACACACACACACACACGCACACACAGACACACACACATACACCACGACCCTCGTCTCGATTCCCCCTCTATGTTAAAACATTTAGTCAAAACTTGACTAAATGTAAAAAGAAGTCCGGTAACAGTCAAAAGGCTGCTGCAGTGATTAAGTGGTGATTCAATGTATCGTTATTCGCCAAACCTGTATGCTTTTGGACAAATCTAATGTGCCAGCAGCTTTCGGGATCATACAGAGAACGGCATTCGTATAAATTAGTTTTTGGCTCACGTAAGTGTAGCCTATGCGATCGTAACTTTGTCTGTCTGTGCGTGCGTGCGTGCGTGCGTGCGTATGTGCGTGTGTATGTCTGTGGTAGAAACTCTAACATTTGAAGACGTCACATTACATTGACGTCACATTATGACGTAAGAGGGTTAGACGTCACGCGAAGGAAGTACTGAAAGTCTCGGTCATTATATTTAGTCAAGTTTTGACTAAATATTTTAACATCGAGGGGGAATCGAAACGAGGGTCGTGGTGTATGTGCGTGTGTCTGTGTGTGTGTCTGTGTGTCTGTGTGTGTGTGTAGAGCGATTCAGACTAAACTACTGGACCGATCTTTATGAAATTTGACATGAGAGTTCCTGGGTATGAAATCCCCGAACGTTTTTTTCATTTTTTTGATAAATGTCTTTGATGACGTCATATCCGGCTTTTCGTGAAAGTTGAGGCGGCACTGTCACGCCCTCATTTTTCAACCAAATTGGTTGAAATTTTGGTCAAGTACTCTTCGACGAAGCCCGGGGTTCGGTATTGCATTTCAGCTTGGTGGCTTAAAAATTAATTAATGACTTTGGTCATTAAAAATCTGAAAATTGTAAAAAAAAATAAAAATTTATAAAACGATCCAAATTTACGTTTATCTTATTTTCCATCATTTGCTGATTCCAAAAACATATAAATATGTTATATTCGGATTAAAAACAAGCTCTGAAAATTAAATATATAAAATATATTATCAATTTTTTTTTTCGAAATCAATTTAAAAACACTTTCATCTTATTCCTTGTCGGTTCCTGATTCCAAAAATATATAGATATGATATGTTTGGATTAAAAACACGCTCAGAAAGTTAAAACGAACAGAGGTACAGAAAAGCGTGCTATGCAGCATAGCGTAACCACTACCCCGCTCTTCTTGTCAATTTCACTGCCAATGCTGTGAGCGGTGAACCACGAGTATACGGTCTTGCTGCGTTGCGTTGCGTTCAGTTTCATTCTGTGAGTTCGACAGCTACTTGACTAAATATTGTATTTTCGCCTTACGCGACTTGTTATTATTTTGAGCGCGCCGAGACTAGTTGGCAGTCGTGTCCTTGTAAGTAGGCTACATGCAGACAGACAGATCTAGATCTAGTGTCTCGCTTTCTTGCACAGTTTCACCTATGCTCTTTCTGTGTGTGTGTGTGTGTGTGTGTGTGTATATGTGTGTGTGTGTGTGTGTGTGTATGAGTGTGTGTGTGTGTGTGTGTGTGTGTGTGTGTGTGTGTGTGTGTGTGTGTGTGTGTGTGTGTGTGTGTGTGTGTGTGTGTGTGTGACGGAGTGATTGAGTTTGTGTTACTGTTTGTCGATTTCTTACGTGAGCCTTGATGGCTTCGCCTCTTGTTTTTTTTTTAACAAGGCTCTCCATAAATGCTCAATTATTTATCAGTACTCCCCCCCCCCCCCCCCCAACCTCTCCCTAAAAAAGAAGAACGTTTAGTTCATGGAATATTAAATCGCATGAACAATAAACTAGTTACAAGAACCTTAATCAAGTGATCTTTTGAAACCACAAACTGACGACTACATTGGGGAACAAGAAGGGCAAAGCCCATACGACTCACATGCTTGACCTCGACCTTTAGGGTAACTAAACCTAGCAATGACATCATACACTAAGAACTGCTTTACACATTTTTCCTACCAAAATACATGAGACCTTGACCCAAGGTCAAGGTCATCCAAGGTCATGCAACACAAAGCTGTTAATTCAAGACATAGGAAGTACAATGGTGCTTATTGGCTCTTTCTACCATGAGATATGGTCACTTTTAGTGGTTCACTACCTTATTTTGGTCACATTTCATAAGGGTCAAAGTGACCTTGACCTTGATCATATGTGACCAAATGTGTCTCATGATGAAAGCATAACATGTGCCCCACATAATTTTTAAGTTTGAAACAGTTATCTTCCATAGTTCAGGGTCAAGGTCACTTCAAAATATGTATACAATCCAACTTTGAAGAGCTCCTGTGACCTTGACCTTGAAGCAAGGTGAACCAAACTGGTATCAAAAGATGGGGCTTACTTTGCCCTATATATCATATGTAGGTGAGGTATTCAATCTCAAAAACTTCAGAGAAAATGTGAAAAATGTGAAAAATAGCTGTTTTTTAGACAACATTTATGGCCCCTGCGACCTTGACCTTGAAGCAAGGTCAAGATGCTATGTATGTTTTTTGGGGCCTTGTCATCATACACCATCTTGCCAAATTTGGTACTGATAGACTGAATAGTGTCCAAGAAATATCCAACGTTAAAGTTTTCCGGACGGACGGACGTCCGGACGTCCGGACGGACGGACGGACGGACGGACGGACGGACGGACGGACGACTCGGGTGAGTACATAGACTCACTTTTGCTTCGCATGTGAGTCAAAAAAGGAAAGTGGGTCACACGGGTTGAATAAACCACGAAAACTGGTGTGTTGTTTAAGCATGCTAACTCGCCATTAAAACGAACTGTGTCATGTAATGCTGTTAAATCCAGTTGCAAGTATGTTCCATAAGGTTAGAACTGCTTGCTTATTTCGTGAAAGATTGCGTCGTTCTGTAAACCTCATGTGAGGCTGAGTGATGCACACACATGTGCTTGTTTGTCTAGTTACACATCTTTGGATTAAGGATTTATTTCACAATGGTCACGTGACGGCTACTCAAATTAGGGTACCACCCACAACGACAGCCCCCGCTGTAGTGCATGTGTCTTGAATTCAATAATCGATCAAATATATTAAACATTCAACAATTTCAGCATATCGAAAGTATAGACTATCAGTGCAAGTAATTACATATCGCGATCTTTCATGCTTTTCTTGTTATACAATTTAGACTACAGTAGGTATCAACCGCGATATAAATTAAAGGCGGGTTTATACTAAGTCAGTTACGAAAGGTTACATTGCAAAAATAGTTGCAGTAACGATCCAGCAGATTTTTATATATTAATAACGTTATTGATGCCCGGAACGACTGCCTTCATATTGTGGAAAACATGCATCTTTACGAGTTTGGTACGTCTCTCTAGTCACGATTCATTTCACACCTACACCTTCTTACGCAATATATGAACATTTAAATGAAGACAACACATAATAAGCAATCATTCTACAAGCAGTACAAGACCCTGTTTTCTTTTTCCGATATCATTTTTGGTTCGCATTTTACCACGGTTTTAACAACACATTACTAAACTGAGCAAAAACATTATTGCATCCAATTTAGTTGGGGTACAAAAATGGGTGCAATAATATTTTTTCTCAGTTTAGCTACAGTGTGCTCAAATGTGACACGTTTCTTTCGCCGGGTTATCACACAGAATTATGAAAATGTACATTGAGAAGTTATGAGAAAAAAAAAGTGTAACAGACATATGCGTCAGGATGCAAATATCGTTACACAAAAATGGGCACACTTCCAATGCAAAGAGCAATAACACCATACATACAACTTACAGTTGACGTAGAGACGTGTTGAAGACGTGACGCTATCACCATAGCCGTTATTGGCAGTACAGGTGTAGTTCCCGCTGTATTGACACTGAGCCTTGCCGAGGGAATGGATCAGAGGAGACGACCCAGTGGCGATGGTGGACTTTGCCTTTAACAGTGTCAGCGTAGGATTAGGGTTGCCATCGGTTGCAGTACAGGTGAAAGACAAGTCAGAATTCTCACTGATTGTCACCGTCTGGTTTGGTGAAGTCGAGTTCAATTTCAACACTGTCTTCGATGGGGGAACTGTAACATGTATGGAGATGTTGCACTGTTTGATAGTGGGCTTGAAGCACACCTTATGGTCATAACCTTTTCTCTCTGGAGTTTGAGTAAAGTATACCTGCACCATCGGCTACCACACATGCACAGATTCCAATGTAATCATTTTAGTCAATCATGTGTCCCCAATTTGCTGGGCTGTTGGATAAAAAGCAAAGGTGAGCAACTTTTCTTTAAAGGCAGATTCATTCCCGTGTTAACTATAGTGTCAGCCCACCACTTGGACACATGTACCAAAATCGTTAGCCGGACTGCTTTTTGTGCATATGGATTTAAAAAAAAATCATGAATTGATTATCAAATAAGAAAAGCAAATCATTATACAGCTCACCGTCGTCCTCTGCAAAACAAATCAATGACAAATGTTCTGCTACTCTAGATAGATACAATTTAAAAAACATATTTTCCAACTTATTGACTCAAACCAGAATCTTAAAAGAAGGCAAAGACTTGGATCATGTCCACATGTAAATCAAACCCTGCATGACTAAGAAGTTTCAGAGATAACGCTCAATTTTTTAATCCGAACTTTGCCCCACCATGACTTTGAAACTTGAGGAGGGTCAACTAGATTTGGGTTTATGTTAACTAGTCAAAAGTCTCAACGGTTTAGCTTCAAAACGGTTGCAACAAATGATACCTTTCCATTTTTCATTTCCAAATGTGACTTTGAAATTAAACAAAGGACTTACCTCATGTGTGAAAGTTATCATACTGGACAACTGTGTGAATTTAATAGCCCTAGCTTGTAACCCTTTCAAGAAGTTAATACTTTTCCTTATTTTGAAGTGATCTGTTGACCATATGTCATGATCTGGACATTTTACGAGGGTAACCGGGGTTGTAACATGTCTGTAACATGTCTGACCCTAAAAGAATGAACAATTACAACGCAATAGCTTTAAAGCATTTACGAAATCAACAATATTCTATTTCAACATAAATCCGACCTTGCTGTGACCTTCACATTTAACAAAGGCGGACCAGATTTGCTTCATGTTTTGAAATCATGACCTCTACAGACATCCACAAAGTACTCATTAATATGACTAACTTTTTTTTTAATGCGAGGGCGCTGGTCTTCTACGACGCTTATTTCTCGAGGTAGGCGTAATATGACGAGGAACAGCAATAATCGGCAGCAGCGTGGGAGGTATTTCTTTGGTGAAGATTGGCCAAAATAAATCTGGACAGTTCGGTTGAGGCAGTTAAAAAGTAGACATAATTTTACTTGATGGCTGAGACTGAGTTGGTACGCAAAATGTTTCTTTCTTCAACCCGCAAGATTAAATATGACGTCAATCCAGATTTAATCATCCCAGACTGTTCGGTATTTCAATCAGTGTGATTTGTCAGCACTTTGTTCTGTGTGCGTTTTGACTGACCAGACGTGTTAAAAAAAGCATCAACATTTATTGCTGTGAAACAGCTAAATATCAAATGAAAAGGTAGCGTGCAGAAATATGTTTGAGTCTTGCAAGACTTTAAACAAAACCGAACTCTCCCTTGGAAGAAAATGAAAATGTATGCGTGTCGTGTGCTTTGAAGGTAGGGAGGTTTTGAAGCTTACACGGCAAATCGCAAATCACATTGGACAAGATTGTTGTTATTATTCTTTCTCTGAAGTACCGTACATTTGTTAGTAACAGTGTGTTGAGCTGTGCCTTAGAAAGTAACGGAAAAAAGCAAAGCATTTTATTTGGAACTTACTGCGACGTTGATATGCCAAAACAAGTCTAGCACAAACAAACCAGGCTGGTTTGGAAGTGTCACATTTTGGAAGAACATCTTAAAGTTTAGGGGAAGGACCTCTGCTATAGACTGACTACTATTCTGAAATACTAATGCTGCTAAAGTCACGCCGGAGGAAGGTGTACGCCCGTTATAGGGCATATTGCCTTCTCCGCTGAAATCTGAGACAAGAGAAGCCGGATCGAAGGTAAATACTCGCACAAAATGTACTAGAACTCGTAAACTTTGTTTTGTGTATATTGGCAACTTTCAGGAGGCAACTGCACAAACCCTTTGTCTATCACATACGTGATTTTTTTTCCATAGTACCCGCTCTGTACGTGAAGTTTGCACTTACTTTTGTTCCAATCGAATGTCAAACCCCCCCTAACATGGGGATTTTTTGTTTTCATTATCTAAGCATTACCCTGCTACTACAGCAGTTCGAACAAGTTGTACTACTACTACTACTAATAATAATAAATGAGCATTTACATAGCGCAACATCATAACTTTACATTTATGCTCTTTGCGCTTGACACATTTAAAATTAAAACACAGTTATATAAGCATTTACATCTACATTCATAGTCAACAACGCTTAATTAAAAGCGTACACCATCAAACATACATTACAAAAGATTCTTCCACTAACTAAGTAATAAAAACATGCGACGAGTTGTGCGAAGATGTTGCCCATGTAGCCTTTTCTTTGCAACTAATTTTGATTTCAAAGAGACCAAGTGCGAAAAATGAGTGTACGCTTCTGCTCCAAAGCGGTGTATGCCTCTGTATCCCTTTTCCGATCTGGAGGTGTACGGTTCTGTTCATTTCTAACGATGAATAGCAGTTGAACAATATGGCCATGGTTGGTACGTTCTTGAAAATTGGGACTTACGGTGGTTTGGGTAAGGAGTGGAGTACACTTACGTTGCATTCAGAGGTGAAGATGTCAACATGATTATAACTGTACTATGCACTTTTTCTTGTCCTAGCGAAGCTGGAGGTACCCCACGAACGCTATACTGTACTCGACTTGAGAAATGTTCATGCCGATAATACATGATAAAGAAGGATTCTTAGTGACCTAACTGAGGCTACAGTTGGGCATGGAAGTTCAGAAAAATTGGGAACATACTAACTAAAATACGGTGGGTGCTGACCAATTCTTCGATTTTTGATCTAACGCCATCCAGGGCCGCTTTGTTGGGGTAGAATTTCTGAGACTACAGCAATAATGCTCGCGGAAGTAGACAACGTCACGATGTTTTCACGTCAATGCATCGTGACGTCATCCCCTCTCTTGGACCTTTTTCTCGTGCGCATGGTGTGTGTGTGCGTGCATGTTTATGTCCACAAGTGTGTGTGTGTGTGTGTGTGTGTGTTTGTGTGTGTGTATGTGTGTGTGTGTGTGTGCGCGTTTGTGTGTGCGTAGTTGTGTGTGTGCGTGTGTGTGTTAATGTGTGTATGTGAGTGTGTGTGTGTGTGTGTGTGTGTGTGTGTGTGTGCGTGTGTGTGGGGGGGAGAGAGAGTGTGTGTGTGAGAGAGTGTGTGTGAGAGAGAGAGGGCAGGGGAGAGATAGAGCGAGAGAGAGAGAGAGAGAGAGGGGGAGGGAGAAATAGAGAGAGAGAGAGAGAGAGAGAGAGAGAGAGAGAGAGAGAGAGAGAGAGAGAGAGAGAGAGGTGATTTGTTCTTTGCGGGGGGTATGCAGTGCCTAATTGGCATTGCCCTTCTACTTAAAAACGTGAACATCGGTGTAAGTGATATGCTACTCGCGCTTCTCAGTGCTGCACCGCCAGCACACTTACACACTTTATCTCCCCGCTTTATTGCCCCATGTTCTTTCTCTAAACATGCATTGCCTTTGCGTTTTTCTCTAGGACAGAGGTAGGAGCGGTGTGTGTGTGTGTGTGTGTGTGGGGGGGGGGTGGTGGTGGTGATTGGGTATGTGTAAAAAAAACGTGTTTGGGATTGTGTTGATATGATATATTACATCTAGCAAACATATTTGTACGTTTCGAACATGTTAAATCCGCTTCTTTGCGCGAATTTAACGCATAACGCACACACAGAATGATACAGAACCGTACACCCACTGGGAACAGAAGCGTACACCACGTGTTTTGAAGGGGGGTACAGAAGCGTATCCCAACATTTGCAGGTACTCTTACAAAAGGCCTTACTGTGCCGCAGTACGTCATAGTACAGATAAACCCAAATAACACAATAAAGGGGAGATATGGTACAATATTACGAATGTGAAATTGTTTAGGCTAGTGTGGTGTATAACTGCAGGGAAAGTCAAATTGTCGAATTTGAATCCATAACGCCGCGCGGCCGCATTTATGACCACAAAACGTACTCTAATTTCCCGTAAAGGCATGAATACGAATATTTTGCAACGTAGCTGCATTGAGGAGTACCTATACATTATTTTGTATGTGACTGTTAATCGATGTACTTGTAATTTAGCCCCCAAACATGTATTTCATGCAGCAACTTAACTACGTCTGAGGACTAAATTGCTGCGAAACCCAGCGGAGAAGGCGATATGCCCTAAAACGGGCGTACACCTTCCTCCGGCGAGAGAGCATTCAAAACAATTTCATTCGGCACATTCACGGTGTCAACTGATTCCGGCTATATGGTTTGTACAACAAATGTTTCCGTTCATGCAATCTAATTTTTGGCACTTGGTTGAAGAACTATGTTGCGGTAAGTCTTGTGGGCAGCGCACATTCATGATATTGCAAGAAAAAGGTAGTAGATTTATTGAGCTATGTGTACAATAATTGCCAAGGTACAAGTCAACCTCGTAAACCACACGTGTTAACATTGCATGTGGTTTTCAAAATGTTCTTGGTTTTCTCGCTCTGTGATCCAAACCGACCCTTGAATTGCACATGAGCACCAGAAACATAACCTTCAATGGATGTGTGGTTTAATGGTCGTCTGATAGCACAACGTACGCCTGCGAGTGATACTGAACCTATGAGAATCCTTAAATGTTTTGTATTTGCGTTTGTACTGATTTTGACAAACTAGGAGTCCGTTCGTACCACTTTCATCAAATTGTTTCAGTTGAGCAATGTGTTTGGTGTTTGGGATATAGCTCAGTTGGTAGCGCGCTGGATTTGTATTCAGTTGGCCGCTGTCAGCGCGAGTTCGATCCCAGGTTCGGCGGAAATTTATTTCACAGAGTCAACTTTGTGTGCAGACTCTCTTCGGTGTCCGAACCACCCCCCGTGTATACTACATTGGGTGTGCACGTTAAAGATCCCACGATTGACAAAAGGGTCTTTCCTGGCAAAATTGCTTTGGCACAGTTAATAATTGTCTACCATACCCGTGTGACTTGGAATAAGGCCGTGAAAGGTAAATATGCGCCGACATGGCTGCAATCTACTGGCCGTATAAAATTTCATCTCACACGGCATCACTGCAGAGCGCCTAGAACTGTACCCACGGAATATGCGCGATATAAGCGTCATTGATTGATTGATTGATATCTTTCGGGGTTGTTTTGATATAACATCACAGGTAGAGTTATGCACGTTTGCTGGTTTTGCAGCACCTCAACTGAGATTGTGTAAATAATTGGCATGTATTTGCTCATACCGGGTGACCCCTCCAAAATGACACCCACAAACATGCTAATGTGGACGTGGACTGGGTGGCCGAGTGGTAACGCACTTGCGCTCGGAAGCGAGAGGTTGCGAGTTCGACCCTGGGTCAGGGCGTTAGCAATTTTCTACCCCCCTGGCCTAACCTAGGTGGTGGGTTCAAGTGCTAGTCTTTCGGATGAGACGAAAAACCGAGGTCCCTTCGTGTACACTACATTGGGGTGTGCACGTTAAAGACCCCACGATTGACAAAAGGGTCTTTCCTGGCAAAATTGTATAGGCATAGATAAAAAATGTCCACCAAAATACCCGTGTGACTTGGAATAATAGGCCGTGAAAAGTAGGATATGCGCCGAAATGGCTGCGATCTGCTGGTCGATGTGAATGCGTGATGTATTGTGTAAAAATTTCCATCTCACGATCCCTGCGCCTTGAGTCCGAGTCTGGAGATACGCGCGCGATATAAGACTTCATATAATAACTTCTACAACTGTTGACCGAATAACTTAATATTTAGTGTACAATAACAGCAGCTTATGCATGACCTTTGTGTAGATTAAATGGTCTGAATGTTGTGCCATTTCAACAATGACTTTGGTCATTAAAAATCTGAAAATTGTAATTAATTTTTTTTTTATATAAAACGATCCAAAATTACGTTTATCTTATTTTTTATCATTTTCTGATTCCAAAAACATATACAATATTCGGATTAAAAACAAGCTCTGAAAATTAGAAATATAAACATTATGAGCAAAATCAAATTTTCGAAATCGATTTAAAAACAATTTCATCTTATTCCTTGTTCGTTCGTGATTCCAAAAACATATAGATATGGTATGTTTGGATTAAAAACACGTTCAGAGAGTTAAAAAGAATACACATGATACCCCCCCCCCCCCCCCCCCCCCCCTGCGTGCATGGAGTGTTTTGAATTTGTATGTATATATATGGCTTTTTCTCATTCCGTTGCTTTGTCATGTTTTTTCTTTTGAGTTTTGAGTATTGTTTGCATGGAGTTCGGTATTTTAATTTTGCTTGTATGGTTTTGCTTGTATGACTTTGTTTTGTCTTTACCCTGTTTGCTTGGTCTTGCGTGCTTGGAGTGTGTTAAGCTTTTGTGTTTGCTTGCATGGAGTATGCTGAGTATGCTATGTTATGTAGATTGTGGGTCTTGTTCATTGTGTATGGTTTTATTATTAGTTATGTTAATTCTAGTTATTGTAAAGCGCATTGAGCATATATATGATTATGCGCTATAGCAAATGTCCATTATTATTATTATTATTATTAGGTACAGAAAAGCGTGCTATCCTTCTTAGCGCAACTACTACCCCGCTCTTCTTGTCAATTTCACTGCCTTTGCCATGAGCGGTGGACAGACGATGCTACGAGTGTACGGTCTTGCGGACAAAATACAATGCGGTTAGTTTCATTCTGTGAGTTCGACTGAGCTTGACTAAATGTTGTATTTTCGCCTTACGCGACTTGTTTAATTCTCTTTCTGTTGAGTGGACCCCCGAATTTGGAAAGTGTTTTGAAATCGCACAACAGTCAGACCATTTAATTTACTGCGTGGAAAGGCCATGCATAGGCTGAAGTTAATGTATGAAGCATTTGGTCCACATAATGTAAAAGTTATTAGCTTTTTTGTCGGTGGCATTTTTTGGGGAGTCACCCTGTACCATGCCAGTTGCCTGTACTAATCGCGAGCAGAAATTAGGCAGAGCGATGCATATGTAGCTTGATAGTGCAAAGAAATCATGATTTTCTAGGCTCTACCAGTCCCCTTTTTTGATTCCTTTTTTTATATCACAAAACGTCTACTTTGGTTTTTTCTTGTGTGGCACATCTAGACATGTAAGAAATATAGAATACATTATATTATCAAGTTCACATTAGTTCACATCTTTGAACTTACATTGAGTAATCAAAATTGGACATATTTATCAGAGTTGTTGCTTTTCAGCCAGATTATAAAGGCAGGGATTGCTTTTGCACCAGACAAGCCACAGTCGCATGTCATTGTTGATTTCTAAATGCTATCTTATTCTGCTAATTTCGTTTTTTCAATCGTACTTGTATTGTAAAAGGCGATCGCGCGAGTGTTGGTGTGTTTTTATTTTTTTTATTTTTTTAAAATTTTTGTAAATTTTTTTTTTTATTGTTTTTTTTTATTCAATTAATAAAACACAAGATGGTAACTGTATTTTCTGTTTGCACACATACTCTCTCATTTACATGCGGTTCAGAAAAACTTGTACATTATACAAAAGGACTAAAAATAGTCATACGTGAAAAAAATATACGTGTCAACATGTATAGCATCAAAATGATCATATGACATCATATATTGATATTTTTTTTAAAACAATATTCGCATCATAATGTATGGCTGTCTTTACATTATATCAAAGAAAATAAACAATAATTTGTTTTTAATTAATAAAACTTCAGACTAACGAAATCTCAAAACAACATGATTTCCAAAAATAATTTCCAGTGTTAATCGTGAATCGGTTTTTTTAAAAATGCTTACGCACATCTTTGCGATTAAAATAATGTGATTAATTTTCTTCATATTTTTGCTGTTACTTTTTATACCAAAAAGCACATCTGTAACATTCAACCTAATTCTTTCACCAATGTTTACTAAAATGTACATTTCAATATATTTCCAAAACCTGAGCACTGTTGGGCACTCAAAGAAAAAATGCTCCAATACATCAAGTTCATCCTTACAATATGTACAGTTTTTATCAGCCTTCACTTTCATTTTACAAAAAAAAATATTAGTTGGATAAATGTTTTGCAATATTTTCCAATGCAGTACACGTAATCGAACTTCACTAGTGACAGTGGCTGCTAAGTTCCAATTCTTTTCGTCAATTTCAAATCCTAATTTTCTTCTCCAAAATCCTTCTGAACAGGGTTGGCTGTATTGTTTTCCTACCAGAATCTTTCGAATTTCTTTTACTGATTTAACTTTTTTCCCACAGAAGGTCGGAATGTCACAGACTGAACAATTTACATCGTTTATATCGACATTTCTTAAAAGGAGATGTACAGCTATTCGAACAACATTGTACTCAAGCAATCTATTTGCAGTGTAGCCAGTTCTTTCACACACTTCTTCATAGGTAGAAAAACGTCCATTCTCACACACATCGCTCACATACATTATACCACTTTTAATCCAATCCGCAAAAAAGAGTGGGTTTCCTTGACAAATTATATCTTTGTTGTTCCACAACAAACCGGAAACAGAATTACCATTATTATCGACTTGATTGTTATCAAGCCATGCCTTCAACACAGCGGACCAAAATTCCGATTTAATACTGTCCAATCCTTTAAATGGTTTGCTATTAATGTTCGCAAAAAAACACTCAAAGCGACTCCCAAAACGAAACAACAGTGCTTTTGGGAGCCATGACCATTTCTGGTCTTCATTAGACAGAGTTAGGTTCACAACCCAGCTTAACAAAAAGGAACACTGCATCTGACGCAAATCAATCATATTTAATCCACCTTGCTTTACTTCGTTACATAAAACAGTTCTTTTCACCTTTTCAAATGCTTTTCTGTTGCAGTTTTGTTTTTGCGCCACACGAAGCGAAACATTAACCTATTAATTTCAGTTAGAACGTCGTCTGGTACAATCAGCGCCTGCATTATATAGACAAAATGTGGCAGAATAAACGTTTTGAATACACAGACTTTACCAATAATGCTCAAATTCCTTTTCTCCCACACGCAGATGAGCCTTTTTGCAACATTCACTCTCTCTTCCCAATTCTCTTTCACTTTTGACGCACGCATATAGGCCTAATTACAGAAATATACACCTAGAATTTTCATTTTGTCTGTACATGCAAAACCGCAACACTCATTCCTACAATTCTTCCGCGACCCAAACCACATTAGTTTGGATTTTTGGTGATTTATGTTCAAACCTGATATTTCTGAAAATTTACAAGAGACAGAGAGGATATCTCCAACAACAGAAGGCGTTGAGAAACACGCACGGCTTGATCCGAGTGCCAACTAGTGCACGTGCTGTGTAACAAGAACTTGATACTGGACACTAACAATGGCTTGTAACATGAAATTGTTCTCGCTGAATACTCGAGGGTTAAGAACCAAAAGAAAAAGGAAAAGTTTGTTTACGTTTTTCAGAAGCAAAAAGTATGATGTCATTTGTTTGCAAGAGTCGCATATTACTAAAGATGTCAGTGAAGAATGGAGGAGAGAGTGGGGTGGTGATCTGTTTTACAGCGAAAGTACCGTGCATAGCGCGGGACAGGTTATATTATTAAAAAAAGGGTTTGTTTGTGATCATGTAAAGATCGTGTGTGAAACGAAGCGCATTCTTGCAGTGAAGATTCGTAGTGATAACCAAAGTTTGATTATCGCAAATGTTTATGCACCAAACGAGTCTAGAGAGAAAATGACTTTTTTAGCAGATGTTTCAGACATGTTAAACAAGTCGCGTAAGGCGAAAATACAATATTTAGTCAAGTAGCTGCCATTTTTCAGCAAGACCGTATACTCGTAGCATCGTCAGTCCACCGCTCATGGCAAAGGCAGTGAAATTGACAAGAAGAGCGGGGTAGTAGTTGCGCTAAGAAGGATAGCACGCTTTTCTGTACCTCTCTTTGTTTTAACTTTCTGAGCGTGTTTTTAATCCAAACATATCATATCGATATGTTTTTGGAATCAGGAACCGACAAGGAATAAGATGAAAGTGTTTTTAAATTGATTTGGACAATTTAATTTTGATAATAATTTTTATATATTTAATTTTCAGAGCTTGTTTTTAATCCGAATATAACATATTTATATGTTTTTGGAATCAGCAAATGATGGAGAATAAGATAAACGTAAATTTGGATCGTTTTATAAAGTTTTATTTTTTTTTACAATTTTCAGATTTTTAATGACCAAAGTCATTAATTAATTTTTAAGCCACCAAGCTGAAATGCAATACCGAACCCCGGGCTTCGTCGAAAATTACTTGACCAAAATTTCAACCAATTTGGTTGAAAAATGAGGGCGTGACAGTGCCGCCTCAACTTTCACGAAAAGCCGGATATGACGTCATCAAAGACATTTATCAAAAAAATGAAAAAAACGTTCGGGGATTTCATACCCAGGAACTCTCATGTCAAATTTCATAAAGATCGGTCCAGTAGTTTAGTCTGAATCGCTCTACACACACACACACACACACGCACGCACGCACACACATACGCACATACACCACGACCCTCGTTTCGATTCCCCCTCGATGTTAAAATATTTAGTCAAAACTTGACTAAATATATATAAAAAGGAAGATGGTGATATAGTGTTGTGTGGAGATTTTAATTGTGTCATGAGTAATGAGCTCGACATAACAAGTGGAGAGAAACATTCAAACGTTGTTGTGAAACAATTTAATGACCTGGTGAATGAATGTGATTTATACGATGTATGGAGAATGCATAATTTAGATAGAAAAGAATTTACATGGTCAAAAAATATTCCATTTGTGGCAAGAAGACTTGACTACGTTTTTAGTAGCTTAAGTGTGTTTGAAAAGATTGTTGATTGTGACATAATCTCTGTTGCGACGTCGGACCACAGAGGCTGTAGTATTCATATTAAACTATCTGATGTCGTAAGAGGAGAGGGTTATTGGAAATTTAATAATTCTCTGTTGCATGATGTGAGCTTTGTTGATCAAATGAACAAAATGTTTGACACATTTCAACTTGATGTTGAAGAGGATTGTCAACTTGGTTGGGAATTATTGAAAATGAGAATCAAGGATTTTTCCCAAAATTTTAGTAAGTTTAAAAGTTTTGAAATTAAAAATGATGTTGCAAAACTGTATGGTGAATTAAATGAGTTGGATAAAACCCTTGGGATCTCCCCTGACTGTATTCAAACGCAAGGTAAACGGCAGAAGGTCAAGCTGCAGTTAGAACTGTTAGAGCAGCGTAAATCTCGTGCAGCACAGGTGCGTGCAAGAGTTCAATGGATCGAGCAGGGTGAAAGGAACACACCTTTTTTTCTTGGGTTAGAAAAGGCGAGAGCAAACGCAAAAATAATGGAAAGTGTAAAAGATGATAACGGACGAATTGTTACAACGCAAGAAGATATTATTCTCGTCCAAAAAACGTATTTTGCTGATTTGTATAAACGGAAAATTGATGAGGGAAACATGAGCTTAAAAATTGACACTTTTTTGGATGGAACAAAGGTTTTAAAAATAAATGATCAGCAGAAAGACAGCTGTGAAGGGGAAGTGGTAGAAGGAGAAGTTTTGTCAGCTCTAAAGCGTATGAATAATGGTTCTGCGCCTGGAATTGATGGATTAACAGTTGAGTTTTATAAGTTTTTTTGGAGGAGCCTAAAAAGGTATATACTTGCGTCTTTTAACTCTGCTTTTAAGAATGGAACTCTATCTAATTCACAGTGTAAAGCGGCAATTACACTGATTCATAAAGGGAAGGATTTATCAAGAAATGATTTAAAGAATTGGAGACCTATTTCACTGACCAATACAGATTATAAGTTATTAGCGAAATGTTTAGCTCTTCGGCTCTCTGATGTTGTAGGGAGTGTTGTGAATGAGGATCAAGTTGGGTATATAAAAGGTAGACGTGTCTCAACCTTATTGCGATTAGTTGATGATGTTTTAGAACATGCAGATTTACATAATAAGCCTGGATTGATGGTGTCAATTGACTTTTTTCATGCATTTGATTGCATCTCCAAAGAGTTTATGTTGAAGATGTTTGAAAAATTTGGTTTTGGAACTGATTTTGTGAAATGGGTTGATGTTTTGATGAAAAACGCAAAAAGTTGTGTAAACTATTGAGAGTGTTGGTGTGTTAGGGGTGGGGAGGGGTGGAGGGGGGGGGGGGGGTGCATGTGAGTGCGTGTTTCAGTGTCCTGTGCTTTGTACATACGCATCGTTACATTGTGTTCGTATTTTTCGTATGTTTTTAAACTGATTCTCTTCTTTAGTTTCCTCTTATTTTTTGTTACATTTAGTCAAGTTTTGACTAAATGTTTTAACATTGAGGGGGGAATCGAGACGAGGGTCGTGGTGTATGTGTGTGTGTGTGACTGTCTGTCTGTGTGTGTGTGTAGAGCGATTCAGACTAAACTACTTGACCGATCTTTATGAAATTTGACATGAGAGTTTCTGGATATGATATCCTCAGACGTGTTTTTCATTTTTTTGATAATTGTCTTTGATGACGTCATATCCGGCTTTTCGTGAAAGTTGAGGCGGCACTGTCACACTCTCATTTTTCAACCAAATTGGTTGAAATTTTGGTCAAGTAATCTCCGACGAAGCCCGGACTTCGGTATTGCATTTCAGCTTGGTGGCTTAAAAATTAATTAATGACTTTGGTCATTAAAAATCGGAAAATTGTAAAGAAATTTTTTTTTTATAAAACGATCCAAATTTACGTTCATCTTATTCTCCATCATTTTCTGATTCCAAAAACATATAAATATGTTATATTTTGATTAAAAACAAGCTCTGAAAATTAAAAATATAAAAATTATGATCAAAATTAAATTTTCGAAATCAATTTAAAAACACTTTCATCTTATTCCTTGTCGGTTCCTGATTCCAAAAACATATCGATATGATATGTTTGGATTGAAAACACGCTCAGAAAGTTAAAACGAAGAGAGGTACAGAAAAGCGTGCTATCCTTCTCAGCGCAACTACTACCCCGCTCTTCTTGTCAATTTCACTGCCTTTGCCATGAGTGGTGGACTGACGATGCTACGAGTATACGGTCTTGCTGCGTTGCATTGCGTTCAGTTTCATTCTGTGAGTTCGACAGCTAACTGTAACAAGTCGCGTAAGGCGAAAATACAACATTTAGTCAAGTTCTGACTAAATGTTTTAACATAGACTGGGAATCGAGACGAGCTGCCATACAGTATTATGAGTTGATTCTAATATGCTGACTGTTAGCAAATTATAACAGACATGTCGAGAGAAAAATATATCAAGCATGAGCCTTTTAGTTGCAAACAGACAGCATATTAGAAATAACAGTTTTATTACCGTTTAATTCGACCAAGAGAAATTTCGAAGTGACCCCACGAATTAGACAGAACAGCCGCAATGAGAACTTGAGCGCTCCTACCTGAATACGCCTGTCAGTCAAAGAATTCTCGTGACCTGGGTCAGCCAAGCAGAGAAACACACCTGACATAATGAATATTCACAGGTCAAATGCGTTTGACACACAACAATCTCACACGATAAAACATGTTGAACATGCGTTTCGGTTGCTTCGCTTTTTCTGGTTGAACAGAGAGCACAGATTCAGAACCGACTCCAGACGGATGGGAAATGACGTAAAGATACATTTGACGTATAGCGAGGGACGCAATTTTATTTGATTTTTCTGAACTTTGATAATTCAGATTTCAAGTGAGCGGGTCTGCATTGCACACTCAGAAGATGGGCGGTGCCTTGCTGTTCCGTAAAGCACCCACCGACAAAACTCGCTTTTCAGTATGTTTTAGATAAAGAAAGTATTATCTGACAGCATTTGAAGTGTCATTCTTCAGAATAAATCACGCTGATAAGGTTGATTTAAATTTGTACTGTCTTGCTAATTTCTAGCTTGCTAAACAAAAAGGGTCCCTGCCTGAACGTTATAACATTTAAAGGGTCACCTAAAATCCGTCTTGATTGGTCAAAAAGCCATATGGGGCACTGAATTGGTAATAAACGGCACTACCGACCTTTTTGTCGTGTGTGTGTGTGTGTGTGAAACACACATTACTTGTATTGGGGGAATGTTTCTCTTTGATCTTGTGAAGGTGTACGAACTGAATCTCTATTTGTACGAACTGAGACATGTTCATTTGTACCAGCTGAATCAAAGCGTATGAGCTGAACCGGGATGTTTTCAGAAAAACCGGTACAGTCCTAAAGCCATGGATTTCTATAAACTTCTGTTCGAGCAAAATGTATAAACAAGCAATGTTTTTAGTGCTCGTGTGCAATTTAGGGGTTGGTTTTGATATCAGGGCGAGAAAAACAAGAAAACGTAGAGCAATGTTATTGTTGTATAGTAGCAGCGCTGGGCCCGTCATTCTAGCGCAAACAAAAAACAAGTCGCGTAAGGCGAAAATACAATATTTAGTCAAGTAGCTGCCATTTTTCAGCAAGACCGTATACTCGTAGCATCGTCAGTCCACCACTCACGGCAAATGCAGTGAAATTGACAAGAAGAGCGGGGTAGTAGTTGCGCTAAGAAGGATAGCACGCTTTTCTGTACCTCTCTTTGTTTTAACTTTCTGAGCGTGTTTTTAATCCAAATATATCATATCTATATGTTTTTGGAATCAGGAACCGACAAGGAATAAGATGAAAGTGTTTTTAAATTGATTTGGACAATTTAATTTTGATAATAATTTTTATATATTTAATTTTCAGAGCTTGTTTTTAATCCGAACATAACATATTTATATGTTTTTGGAATCAGCAAATGATGGAGAATAAGATAAACGTTAATTTGGATCGTTTTATAAATTTTTATTTTTTTTTACAATTTTCCGATTTTTAATGACCAAAGTCATTAATTAATTTTTAAGCCACCAAGCTGAAATGCAATACCGAACCCCGGGCTTCGTCGAAGATTACTTGACCAAAATTTCAACCAATTTGGTTGAAAAATGAGGGCGTGACAGTGCCGCCTCAACTTTCACGAAAAGCCGGATATGACGTCATCAAAGACATTTATCAAAAAAATGAAAAAAACGTTCGGGGATTTCATACCCAGGAACTCTCATGTCAAATTTCATAAAGATCGGTCCAGTAGTTTAGTCTGAATCGCTCTACACACACACACACACACACACACACACGCACACACATACACCACGACCCTCGTTTCGATTCCCCCTCGATGTTAAAATATTTAGTCAAAACTTGACTAAATATAACAAGTCGCGTAAGGCGAAAATACAATATTTAGTCAAGTAGCTGTCGAACTCACACAATGAAACTGAACGCAACGCAACGCAGCAAGACCGTATACTCGTAGCATCGTCACTCCACCGCCCGTGGCAAAGGCAGTGCACGTGGAATTGACAAGAAGAGCGGGGTATTCGTTGCGCTGAGAAGGATAGCACGCTTTTCTGTACCTCTCTTCGTTTTAACTTTCTGAGCGTGTTTTTAATCCAAACATATCATATCTATATATTTTTGGAATCAGGAACCGACAAGGAATAAGATGAAAGTGTTTTTAAATTGATTTCGAAAAAAAAATTTTGATAATAATTTTTATATATTTAATTTTCAGAGCTTGTTTTTAATCCGAATATAACATATTTATATGTTTTTGGAATCAGCAAATGATGGAGAATAAGATAAACGTAAATTTGGATCGTTTTATAATTTTTTTTTTTTTTTACAATTTTCAGATTTTTAATGACCAAAGTCATTAATTAATTTTTAAGCCACCACGCTGAAATGCAATACCGAACCCCGGGCTTCGTCGAAGAGTACTTGACCAAAATTTCAACCAATTTGGTTGAAAAATGAGGGCGTGACAGTGCCGCCTCAACTTTCACGAAAAGCCGGATATGACGCCATCAAAGACATTTATCAAAAAAATGAAAAAAACGTTCGGGGATTTCATACCCAGGAACTCTCATGTCAAATTTCATAAAGATCGGTCCAGTAGTTTAGTCTGAATCGCTCTACACACACACACACACAGACACACACACAGACACACGCACATACACCACGACCCTCGTTTCGATTCCCCCTCGATGTTAAAATATTTAGTCAAAACTTGACTAAATATAACGAATGGCACGCTTTCAAAATCTGTACACATCGTCAACAACAAAAATAAAATGAAATAAATACTGGTTTCAATAAGGCCTTAAGAAGCTTCCTTGGCTTAAATAAGCTATAACTACAGCCCCTCAAGCTTTTTTATGAGCAAGTTTATATTTTCATTTATTTTCTTTCTGTTTTTGATTGGTTTCTTGAGTTTCTTGTTGTGATTCAAATACTGTTCTTATCGAACAGAAACAAATAAATCTGATGCACATTTGAATTAATCTTAAACGCACAGCTAGTTGTATCATGTTGTTTTAAAGTAGAGGGCTTTATACAAGGATTCACGTAGTCTCTTCACTGGTCCATACTAGGCACCCAGACACCTAATATGGAAGAGTTGTGCATGTTTCTGTATTTACTTTTTGTTGAATGTCTGTAAAAGTTAAGTCACACTAAATTGGACTAATTGAGGGAGAACAACTACCAAGCACACAATGAAACTTCTTAAGGAGAAAGCAAGCAAGTTATCAGTATGAAAGTGAAAACACTGGTCCATATCCGGGGCCCTTCCCCTGCACAGTACTACCGCCGTGTTCTTATGTCAGACCCAAACAAAGCCTTTTGATCTTGCGATGCAGTATTATTTTATATACTCAGATTCATCAAAGCAATTAATGACTTTTTAAAAATTAAGTAATCAGAGAAAACTCTTAGTCTACACAGGAAGCAGTCAGGATGTTGATCTAGAGTATTTCTCTAAGTGGGGGAGCAGAACTGATTAAAAAAAAAAGGTACTGTGCATTTGTATACAGATAACTTTAGAATAACACTTACATCCAATGTTGCCTGTGTACACAGCCGTGTAGCTGCCTGCATCCCATTTGACGTCACAGTGAAACTTGTTCACTCCCTGATCATGACGTGTTAGAGTCTGTGAAGGCAGCGTCAGAGTTGTAACGCCATACTCTCCCTCTATAATGGTGCCGCCATTTGCACGTGACCAGGCGAGGCGACCTGCAGGCTGACCGAGGTTTGTGGTGCTGCACTTGCAGGTGAAGGTCGTGTTCTCAGCCACGATGTCCGGACAGCTGATGGTGGGGGTCACTGGCTTCTCTGTGGTTACAATCATTACAGAACAACAGCTACAAAAACAACAACGACGACGTCAACAATGACCGCGACCAAATGGAACACGCAAGACAGAAAGAAATAAAGAACGAAATAGAGAAAGAAAGACACATAAGCAGACAGAGGGGAAGGGCACAATCTTAATCAGGAAAACCCCCACGTAAGAATCATAGGTTTTTGGAACGTTTCATTCATGACAAAACTAACGTTACATTTTTAGTACGTCGACCCAGTGGTCTTTTAGGAAGTTAGACAGACACGCATTTACATATACAGATAATTAACTTACCTTAGCATGCCGTTAGATCTCGCTTGCACTTTTTGTTACTACCCGTAAAATCCATAGCAAACGCCCAGTATCTAGCAAACGCCCACCCCCCACTTTTGGCCAAAACTTGTGCAGAGGGGTCAATACCAAGCAAACGCCCACCCCGGTTAAAAGAAAACAAGTTTTAGGACAGTCGGCCTCATATATCTACGATTGGTGCACACTGTTCGATGGTTCTCTTTTTTTTAGGGTGGGGTGGGTGGGGGGGGAGGGGGGCGGGGGGAATAAAATTACGTCATGTCCCACAGTGAAGTCGTTCAGTGACGTTTTTTAATGAGTGTTTAACACTTCTCTATGTTCAGCCATGCCGAAGCACAAATCCTTTACAGTGACATACGCTCGTACAAACTAAAAGCCTTGAAATATCTTGAAAACGAAGCTGCAGACAATGTTTCGGTATGTGCCCGCGAGTTTTCTTCCAGAAGAAGCTGAGAGTGGAGACGACAGTGAAGACGATGATGTTGACTTCGGACTAGAATGAGCCCAGTATCATCAAGCCTACCAGATCACAAACAAGAGAAGAAACTGTGTTTGTGCTGACGTTAGTCCGAGAATGAGAAGAATCAAGGTCACTTGTGTTCTTTTTTTTCTTCTTTTTTTCTAGCACAGATTTATTTATGTAAACAAACGGTGTGTTTAATTTTCATTAAAATTGCATAAGTCAGATGGTTGTACCACTTTATTTCTCTCGTGAAAATGTGATGACACGTTATCTTGCAAAGGGGTGTATACCTAGCAAACGCCCACTCACTACTTTTAGTTTTACCCGAAATCTGTGCGGAGGGGGGGTGGGCGTTTGCTAGGGATTTTACGGTAATAGCTGTAGCAAACAACATACTTCAAACATCTTACACGATTGGCATAAACAATTCATCAACCATATCGTACAATCAAAACTTCTGTGAAATGTCTCTACGGTTTGAATGTTTGTCCATGCGTGGTACTGGCAATATCAGCGTGTGTATTCATCAGCTCACGCAGTGTAACAGGCCCTGTAACGCGCCGTGTAGGACCGGGATAGACGTCAATCCTGAAGTAGAAGTCCTGTCTGCTGGTGATGCCGGACAGAAGACTGGGGAATTCAAAGCTGAAGGAACATGATCCTGTACGGTAGCTGGCGTTACTGTGGGGGTGGGTCGTGTAGCTAGCTGATTTCACTGAGGTTGGCTGGAAACTCTGTAGGAAGCAGAACAATCATGTTGTTTTGTGTTGTGTGTAATTAAGTGTTTGCGAGTGCAATTACGTTACACGTAAACACTGTTTGTGAAAATGCCTCTGCCCATGCATTATCTGGATATTGATTCAAAAATATCCCTGAATGTCTTTTTGTCAGCTTTGCT
The DNA here is from genome assembly GCF_037325665.1 of Littorina saxatilis. Classification (NCBI taxonomy): domain Eukaryota; kingdom Metazoa; phylum Mollusca; class Gastropoda; order Littorinimorpha; family Littorinidae; genus Littorina; species Littorina saxatilis. The sequence continues at coordinate 27,147 of NW_027127257.1, forward strand.
GTTTTTACTGCTGACTCTAAATCTGTACTTTTCAATGCACATGCTCATGTGTATGTGTGTGTGTGTGTGTGTGTGTGTGTGTGTGTGTGTGTGTGTGTGTGCGGGTGTGTTAGTGAGTTTGTGTGTGCGTTTGTGTGTGCGCGCGCGCGCGCGCGTGTGCGTGTGTGTGTGCGTAAGTGTGTGTGTGTATGCGTGTGTTTACATGTACACTCTTCAAAAAAAGTTAAGGATCACTTTTTTACAAGCACGCCACACAAAACAGACAAGACAGAATTCTTTCATTTTTTAAAAATTATATAATTGAACAACCAAGGAGTAATGACAAACAAAGCAAAGATCGAACGCGGCAGCGACAATTTAGCTAGAGTGTGTCAAACGTGACAACCCTCGAAAATGGAATTCACAACAATGTGAATCAGTGTCAATAACGCGTGTGCCCTCCGTTGTGTGCCAGGCATTCAACACATCGTTGGCACATGGAGTGGATCAGGTTGCATATGAATGCTCTGGGAACTCCATTCCACTCCTGCTGGAGCCATTGCAGCAGTTGACCCAAATTGGTAGGAGGAGGGTGATGTTGCTGTACCCGACGACAAAGCTCGTCCCACATGTGCTCTATGGGGTTCAGGTCCGGGCTGTTGGCTGGCCACAGCATCCTGTTGACCCTGGCCTGCTGGATGAAGGTGTTTACAGCTGCAGAGCAATGGGGAGGTGCGTTGTCATCCTGAAGAATCGCACGAGGGCCGATCGCATGGAGGGCTGGAACGACCAGGGGTTGCAGGATCTCATTCTGGTAGCGGACACCGGTCAAGTTGCCCACTACATGGTACAGGGGTGTCCTTAGACGTGTGCTGATCCCTCCTTAGACCATCACAGAGCCTCCGCCAAAACGCTGTCGTTCCAGAACAGCGCCTTCTGCGAAGCGCTCTACGCGACGCCTCCACACTCGGATGCGACCATCAGCAGGTTCCAAGCAAAAGCGGGACTCATCTGTAAACAACACCTGAGCCCACTGCTGACGTTGCCACCTCACATGTTGAGTGCACCAGGCTCGGCGAGCTGCTCGGTGATAAGCAGTCAGGGTTGTTCCTCGGACTGGACGCCTTGCACGCAAGCCAAAGTTGTGTAAGCGGTTTCGGATCGTCTGACCACTAACAACAGTTTTGGTGGTAGTTTCTAGGCGTTGCCCAATGTTGTTTGCCGTAGCCATTCTTTGTTGCATGGCCTGCCTCTGAATGAAGCGATCCTCTCTTTGTGTTGTCGCTCCTGCACTCTTCCAGTTGCGTGGAATCTCTGATTTAGTCTGATGATGACAGAGGGAGCCACTGCAAGCCTCTGGGCCCGGCACTTGCCTGGCAGCAACACCGTCTTGTAGCCATCCTATTGCCCTTCCTCTATCCAAATCGCTCAGTTTTCTTAGTGGGGGCATGCTGCTATTGTGCATAATTGTGTCAGCGTGTCAACCTTTAAACACAAGCTGGTGAGCGATGTTCATAGCCAGGACCCTGTTGTAGCACATGCATCACAACCTTTTGCCCTGGCATGCGTTTCACAAATTCCATGGGGCTATAAAAAACACCCTTTTTCTTCCAAAGTGCAGAAGCTTTTGAGAAGTCCCACAAAGGGAAATAACTCTGCCTGTCAAACAAAATTCTTGGTCAAGACTCATTGTTCATTTGTTAATTCAAACCCATTAATCTTTTAGTTATTATGTCGATGTTTAATTTGTTGGCAATTTTTTATAATTAGATCTGTTTTTTCAACCGATCCTAAACTTTTGGTGAAGAGTGTATGTATATATCTGAGAGAGAGAGAGAGAGAGAGAGAGAGAGAGAGAGAGAGAGAGAGAGAGAGAGAGAGAGAGAGAGAGAGAGAGAGAGAGAGAGAGAGAGAGAGAGAGAGAGAGACAATGACAATGACAATGACAATTCTTTATTTTACGAGGGTAACAGAATAAGCATTGGTATACTTTTTTGCATCTGGCAGGGGTGTTGCTAGACATTTTATTGTTGGGACATTTGGCCGAAACTGTCAGAAAGCTTTAGGACATCTTGGAAAATGTTTTGGCTCATCCAAAGTCACCGCAACATTGAAACACAAGACTCAAGAGGGGAACACCAATACAGACGGAGCAGTTAAGCCAGAGGGGGGGGGGGGGTACAACCCGGGGTCCAGAGTCCCGTTGGGGGGTCTTGGCGGCCAAGCCCCCCTGAAGCTGAAGAATTTTAGCTATTTTATAAACAATTTGTGGCTTATCCTTGATTCTAAACATGATCAATTGGTGTCAGCAGCCACTCATTATTTCTTTTAACGTTCGTATTAATGGCAATTTATCTTCACTGATATCTGCTCCCAACGTCATATATATATAGTATGGTTAGAAGGAAGACATGTCTCATACTGTGATAGTTAAACAATTAACTCTTCCCCCGGCTTTACTTTTATTTTTTGGGGGGAGGGGTCAGGAACCCCTGTAACACCCCCCCCCCCTAATCCGCCCCTGGATTATATGTTGCATACTGCATCTGAAACAATCAGCTTTGCTGATTTAACTAAAACAGACACCAGTTCTCTGAAACTTTTTTCAAACCTTTAACTTTAAGTTCTTGAAAGTAAAACTCTTCGAATCTTGTGCAAATCTTGACAAGCCTTGGGAAACATGACTGGTAAAACACCAATAAAAGACTGTGTAGGGTGAGCCATTATGCTTGGAAACCACGATTTGGAGGACGCTTTTCATTATCTGGCTCAGCAGATTTCGATTCGCGGTGACTATCGTCTGCTTTGATCGACTCGACAACACTAAGCTTACTACCACTCACACTGACACTGTCCACATTCGCGGTGTTGCTGTCATTTTGTCCGGAATCACTTACCTTGGCGAAGGGTAGCAAACCTTGGCCAATTTAATTTTTTTTTCTTTTTGCGACATGATGTTCAAATCCAAATCGAAAGCACTGACTGACTGATAAACTATCGCGAACTGGCGGACGCAAACGTTAAGAGTGTGGTTTCCCTTGTCCAATGGCTTCCGTTCAAAACATTGATGGTTCGTTTTTGGTATTCGCGAAGAAAATAAACGTCAGTCAGTTGACTTAGTACATCGGCAGCAGTTTTAGCAATCAAAGCCTGACCAATAAAAACAACTGGACAAACATTGGCCGATTCAGACGAATACTCTTCGGACATTTGGCCGATAAGGACATGAAAGTTTCGGCCAAGGTAAAAAAAAAATCGGCGATTGGCCGAAGGGCCGACCCAAACGACACCCCTGTCTGGCCCTCGCCCTAAAGAGGGACTAAATCTACTATAATAACTACTACTACATACTTACATAATTAGTAAAACAGTATAAGTTTATGTACATAAGTGCATTATATGAAACATTGTAGTTTATAAATGTTTATGACAAGGTGCAAAGCAAACATTTGCGAGTCAATTAGAGTCAGAATACTATGCAATAGAACATCAACTCTGCAAGACAATGAATATCATGCAGAACATCATAATTTCGCGAACAAAACAATACATCAAAAGTGAGTGACTGTGTCCCAAAGGACATAACAATCAATAATAATACTATTTTCATTAAATGGGATATATATTTGTTTTTGAAAGAATCTGTGCTTGTAGCTTCCCGTAAGGCATTCGGAAGAGCGTTCCAGAGACGGCCACCTGAATAAACTAGACTAGACTTAAATAAGTCTATCCTAGGAAGAGGAGTGTTAAATTTCATAAGGTGGTGTGAATTCTTCAAAGAGAACTTTGAACAAATGGTTTGGGGTAGAGTTTCGGATATAATTTTATGCATAAAGATTCCTTTGTTAAAAAGCAGTCTTGACTTTAGAGGTAAGATCCCTAAATGTATGTAGTCTAACTCTGTGAGGGTAGTGTGCTTTAGTAATACTACTTTTAGCGCTCTTTTATGTAATCTGCTAAGTGGTTTTAAGGAATTTTCACTTGCTGAGTCCCGTAGAGTGGATGCGTAATCAATAAAATATTGAATATGAGCAATGAAGAATAACTTTCTGGTGTGGCAGTTCAGGAAGTGTTTAATTCTAGATAAGAGATACACTTTCTTTGACACCACTTTACTTAGTTGCTCTCTGGGTTGACCAAGACAAGTTGTTATCTATATTAACACCCAGCAGTTTGTGATGGTCGACTTGTTCCACTATTTCACCATCTATCATTAAAGCAGGACCAGCTGAACAAATATTCTGGCGTTTTTGTCTTGTTGTTATGACCATATATTTGGTTTTCTTTGGGTTAAGAGACATATGGTTTAGTTCAGTCCACTCTGTCAACTGGTTTAAACTCCTTTGAAGTGATTCTGATAAGCGAGTTACATTTGTGTTGCTGGAGTGAATTGTGGTGTCATCTGCAAAAAGTTCACATACATTTTGAATATGTAGGGGGAGGTCATTAATGTATATAGAGAAGAGGAGGGGTCCTAAAACCGATCCTTGTGGTACACCGTATTTTACTTCTTGCATGCTTGACGCCGAGGCGTTTGTTAGTACAGTTTGTTGTCTGCCGTTGAGAAAATTAATGAACTAATAAGTTTGACAGTTTCGATTCCGACGCCATACAATGCAAATTTTCTCAGTAAAAACGTGTGATCAAAACGTCAAAGGCTTTAGCAAAATCAACAAAAATGGCACCACAGAATCCATTGTCGTTTATTTTCTCCATCCATTGATCAACAAGAGAAACTAAGGCAGTATGGCAGGAATGGTTAGCTCTAAAACACGATTGTTTAGGGTGAAGTAAATTGTTTTGGTTAAGATGCGTTAGAATATGTTTGTTAATGTGTTTTTCAAGTGGTTTTGATAAAACAGACAATATTGAAATTGGCCTATAGTTTGATGGGTCTTTTTTATCACCTGATTTAAACTTTAGCCTGTTTCAGGGCGACTGGAAAATAGTTTTTGTCTAAACAAAGATTATAAAGGTAAGTGAGTGTTTCAGAAATTACAGGGGCTGACAATTTAAGAATCCTACCATCGAGGCCGTCGATTCCCCGGGAGCCTGTTTGCTTAAGGTGTGTAAGTGCGTTAAAAACTTCAGGTACTGTAAGTAGAGGAATATTCGCTTGACTTGAAACTTGTTTCGACTCACAATATTCTTCTAACACTTTCAAATTGTTCAAATTGAATTTGTCATTTGTAATAACTTGTTCAACTATTTTAGAAAAATGCGTGTTTAAATCATCAGGGGATATGTCCTTAACACAACTTGAATGACTGGCAATCGTTTTATTTGTAAGTTCATTTATTGCTTTCCATATATTCATTGAATTTTGCTTTGATGACGCCAGGTCATGAAAGTACTTGATCTTTTTTGTTCGTTTAAGTGAGTTTACGTTATTTCTCTGTTCTCTATACTCCGCTTCCTTGCCAACTGATTTTAAGAAATGACGATGGCCAATAGCATCTTGCAATTCAGTATCAAACCATTTAGGTTTTACTAATTGCTTGACTATCTTAATTCTCCACCGAGCATGTTTATCGTATATTTCTGTAAAGACATTTATCCAGTGTGTTATTTTATTCTCTCTTTATTTATATAGCGCCTTATCCGAAGTTCAAAGCGCTTCATCAGGATCCGTATAATTATAAACATCCGAGAGAGAAGAATTACTTAAGTCTACAAGAAAGGCGTTCTCGTTAAATTTAGTAAAGGAGCGGTACTTTACTGTCTTGTGATCCCGCAGTGGGGCACTGCGGTTATGAAATTAAAGGCCCCTCCTGTTTTTGGAACCGCAGGAGCTTTCTAGTTTGCTGTTAGATAGATTTTTGGTTCCTCTTTCCTGTCATGCTCTCTTTTTCTTCATGAATTCTTTTCTTTTTTCTGCCTTCTTGCTCATTCACCTGTATTTTTTCCAAAAATCTCTTCTCTTGCCGCTTGTCTCGCGATTCATGTATAGTTTAATCTGTTAGTGTTCTGATGTAAGTCCAGCAGTAGATAGGTTAAGCCTATTTTAACATACTGGAAACTGGTAATCTTCCAGTAGGTATTAATTTAGTTTTACTAAAGCCTGCTGGGACACAAGTAATGGGTTAGTGCATTTGTAAACAGGAATCGCTTGACAAGTGGCCCCCTTCACCCCCCCCCTTCCTCGTCCTGATATGGCTCTGCGTAGTCGGCTGGACGTTAAGCAACAAATAAACAAACAAACAAACAAACAAACTGTCTTGTGACCAACTTTGGGGATTTGTACACCCTTTCTTGACAACGTGAGACAAACAGGAAAATGATCACTACAGCCGCTGGTTGGAACACAAACTTCTGCAACGTTACGGGTGTTAGAAACATATAGACATGATCTATCAAAGTGCTTGTAGATGCAGTAACCATAGTAGGGGTGTTCACGACTTGTTTAAGATCATAAAGGTTGAACATATCTAACCGTGGTTTATTTTGTTTTAATGAATCAATATTAAAATCTCCTAAGAGAATGGTTTCTTTTGATTCTAACAAAGCAGCATCTAACATATGTGAACATTTGTCCGTCCAGTTTACACGTTCTGCTGGATTTCTATAGCAGAAACCAATAAGCATTGGAGGTGCCTTTTTACATTTAGTCAAGTTATGACTAAATGTTTTAACATCGAGGGGGGAATCGAGACGAGGGTCGTGGTGTATGTGTGTGTGTGTGTGTGTATGTGTGTGTGTGTGTGTGTGCGTGCGTGCGTGTAGAGCGATTCAGACCAAACTACTGGACCGATCTTTATGAAATTTGACATGAGAGTTCCTGGGTATGATATCCCCATACGTTTTTTTCATTTTTTTTATAAATGTCTTTGATGACGTCATATCCGGCTTTTCGTGAAAGTTGAGGCGGCACTGTCACGCCCTCATTTTTTAACCAAATTGGTTGAAATTTTGGTCAAGTAATGTTCGACAAAGCCCGGACTTTGGTATTGCATTTCAGCTTGGTGGCTTATAATTTAATTAATGACTTTGGTCATTAAAAATCTGAAAATTGTAAAATAAATTGTTTTTTTATAAAACTATCCAAATTTACGTTCATCTTATTCTCCATCATTTGCTGATTCCAAAAACAAGCTCTGAAAATTAAATATACAAAAATTATTATCAAAATTGTTTTTTCGAAATCAATTTAAAAACACTTTCATCTTATTCCTTGTCGGTTCCTGATTCCAAAAACATATAGATATGATATGTTTGGATTCAAAACACGCTCAGAAAGTTAAAACGAAGAGAGGTACAGAAAAGCGTGCTATCCTTCTCAGCGCAACTACTACCCCGCTCTTCTTGTCAATTTCACTGCCTTCGCCATGAGCGGTGGACTGACGATGCTACGGTCTTGCTGAAACATTGCATTGCGTTCAGTTTCATTCTGTGAGTTCGACAGCTACTTGACTAAATGTTGTATTTTCGCCTTACGCGACTTGTTTAATTTGACCTCGATCCAGACGGATTCCACAAACTGTTCTAAATGTGTTAAACGTGTGTAAGTCAATGATTCACTTATATACACAAGCAATCCAGTTTCTTTACATTGTTGGGGGTTTCTGCGTACAACACTGTAACCTGGAACACAAACCTCAGAATCCGAAATCGTGTCAGATAGTCTTGATTCTGTAAACCCCATAACATGAAAATGTGTTCCTGAGTTTAAAAGCATGGTGGAAACTTCGTGTAATTTATTAATTGCATGGTTGATATTAAGGTGTCCAATACGAAGACCCTCTTTTGTGGGCCATGAGGTAGAAGAATTACTCATGATAAATCTGAAAACAGTGTTTTCACGTTTTAAGAATAAGAAACAAGTCGCGAAAGGCGAAAATACAATATTTAGTCAAGTAGCTGTCGAACTCACAGAATGAAACTGAACGCAATGCCATTTTTCAGCAAGACCGTATACTCGTAGCATCGTCAGTCCACCGCTCATGGCAAAGGCAGTGAAATTGACAAGAAGAGCGGGGTAGTAGTTGCGCTAAGAAGGATAGCACGCTTTTCTGTACCTCTCTTTGTTTTAACTTTCTGAGCGTGTTTTTAATCCAAACATATCATATCTATATGTTTTTGGAATCAGGAACCGACAAGGAATAAGATGAAAGTGTTTTTAAATTGATTTCGACAATTTAATTTTGATAATAATTTTTATATATTTAATTTTCAGAGCTTGTTTTTAATCCAAATATAACATATTTATATGTTTTTGGAATCAGAAAATAACGCAGAATAAGATGAACGTATATTTGGATCGTTTTATAAAGTTTTATTTTTTTTTACAATTTTCAGATTTTTAATGACCAAAGTCATTAATTAATTTTTAAGCCACCAAGCTGAAATGCAATACCGAAGTCCCGGCTTCGTCGAACATTACTTGACCAAAATTTCAACCAATTTGGTTGAAAAATGAGGGCGTGACAGTGCCGCCTCAACTTTCACGAAAAGCCGGATATGACGTCATCAAAGACATTTATCGAAAAAATTAAAAAAAAGTTCGGGGATGTCATACCCAGGAACTCTCATGTCAAATTTCATAAAGATCGGTCCAGTAGTTTAGTCTGAATCGCTCTACACACACACACACACACACACACACAGACAGAGACAGACACACACACGCACATACACCACGACCCTCGTCTCGATTCCCCCCTCTACGTTAAAACATTTAGTCAAAACTTGACTAAATGCAAAAAGAAAAAATCTAAATTACCTAAACACAGCAAAAGTAATCAATAATCGATAAGGAGAAAATAGTAAATTATACTATACACAGATACACCCAGAGATGCGACCAATGGAGTTTAACACTTGGTGTCAAACTCAAACTAAAAGACAAAACAAGTCGCGTAAGGCGAAAATACAACATTTAATCAAGTAGCTGTCGAACTCACAGAATGAAACTGAACGCAATGCAACGCAGCAAGACCGTATACTCGTAGCATCGTCAGTCCACCGCTCATGGCAAAGGCAGTGAAATTGACAATAAGAGCGGGGTAGTAGTTGCGCTGAGAAGGATAGCACGCTTTTCTGTACCTCTCTTCGTTTTAACTTTCTGAGCGAGTTTTTAATCCAAACATATCATATCTATATGTTTTTGGAATCAGGAACCAACAAGGAATAAGATGAAAGTGTTTTTAAATTGATTTGAAAAATTTAATTTTGATAAGAATTTTTATATATTTAATTTTCAGAGCTTGTTTTTAATCCAAATATAACATATTTATATGTTTTTGGAATCAGAAAATGATGAAGAATAAGATGAACGTAAATTTGGATCGTTTTAGAAAAACAATATTTTTTTTACAATTTTCAGATTTTTAATAACCAAAGTCATTAATTAATTTTTAAGCCACCAAGCTGAAATGCAATACCGAATTCCTGGCTTCGTCGAACATTACTTGACCAAAATTTCAACCAATTTGGTTAAAAAATGAGGGAGTGACAGTGCCGCCTCAACTTTCACGAAAAGCCGGATATGACGTCATCAAAGACATTTATCAAAAAAATGAAAAACGCGTTCGGGGATAACATACCTAGGAACTCTCATGTCAAATTTCATAAAGATCGGTCCAGTAGTTTAGTCTGAATCGCTCTACACACACACACAGACACACACACACACGCACGCACATACACCACGACCCTCGTCTCGATTCCCCCCTCTACGTTAAAACATTTAGTCAAAACTTGACTAAATGTAACAAAGAGAGAAAAAAGCTACACTACTTTACACAAAGAGAAATAAGTAGACTTTAGAGTAACAAGAATTAACCAGAGCAGATTAACTCAAATTCAACGAGTAAAATGACCCGACAGTGAATAACTGAAACACCAGTAGTCACATTAATGGCACGCGAAGATGAGTGACGAGAATGGAGGGGAGAGAGAGAGGGAGAGAGAGAGAGAGAGAGAGAGAGAGACAGAGAGAGAGAGAGAGAGAGAAAGAGAGAGACAGAGACAGAGAGACAGAGAGAGAGAGACAGAGAGAGAGAGAGTGAGTGAGAGAGTGGAAGAGAGAGAGAGAGAGAGAAAGTAAGAGAGTGAGAGAGAGAGAGTGAGAGAGAGAGAGAGAGTGGGAGAGAGAGAGAGAAAGTGTGTGTGTGCGTGTGTGTGTGTGTGTATGTATGTATGTATCTGAGAGAGAGAGGGAGAGAGAGAGAGAGAGAGAGAGAGAGCGAATAAGAAAGAGAATGAGAGAGAGAGAGAGAGAGAGAGAGAGAGAGAGAGAGAGAGAGAGAGAGAGAGAGAGAGAGAGAGAGAGAGGAGAATGAGACTGACAGACAGACACGACGACGGACATAAAGGCATATTTCGTGTTTCTTTTGTTAAAGTTCGTTTGCTTCATGTTCGTTTACTTAAAATCATTACCTGAGTTGTACCTCTGAAGACCCGACATTCATAGTTGTTGCTGGAGGAGAAAGTCTTGGTGATGTTGCAGGATACGTCAAATGTCCAGGATCCGCTTCTTGCTTCTACCCGACAGTTCTGAGCTGGCACCACTGCTGGGTCTGAGACAAATGAAAATTAGGCTGAGAGGAATGACTTTGAATGTGTTTGTTTTTGAAGCAATTGCTATTATTTCCACTTTGTGCACATGCAATCAATCTGTTTTGGCAATTTGTTCTGTACTGTCATCCGCACAAAATAATGCATGTTTTGATAATGGCTTGAAAGTTCCTTTTGTTATCTAAAATTCCAGACATACGTTTGCTGACAACAATAATACCGACCAGAGCACACACCTCTAAACTGTATGCCTGGCTCCCTGCAGACGCTCCACCTAGAGGGTACCGGGAGCACACTTGTAATATTTGAGCTTCATGTTATTGCTTCATTCCTAGCAGACACATAGACACATGCATGCTTTTTGGGGGGCTCATTTAATGCAATGACGAATGTTGGAAGTTATCTGAGCCCTTCACGAAAACATTCCGGTCATAAGCCTCATTGATTGATATACAAATGCGTCGGTACAGATCCGGCAGAACCTTTGTGAAAACATTTATTAACGGTACGCATGATACATGTAACGAATATACTGAGCGTCCCGGGAATTCTCTTTTCAGATGTCGTGCATTGCGGATTAACTTCGATGCATTTCTGGTGAATTTTGTTCGGCCTCCATTGCGAACAGGACGCAGGGACACATACTTTGAGAACCGCTGGTATGTTTTACAGCACTTACGTCATTCATGTTGCTGTTATCTTTGTCAGAAATGTACTGCATGTACATCGACAATGTGCATCGATAGTTTACTCTCAAGGCAATGAAACTTGCTATTCCGAAAATACGACACACTTGGCCTTTCAACAAAATGCATTATGAATTCATAGTCCATAGTGATTCTACCATAGTAACGTTACGAGATACACATGCTGTTGTAACATATATGCAGTGTAAAGTTGAAACCTCAGTCAAGACATTAGTTCCATAGCCAATTGTATACAGAAAAAACCAATCTGCTCTGTGACAAAGAATTTATCTAATTTGATTCAACGTGCTTTCTTTTAAAATCTTCATTAATATGAATCAATGATTTTGGTCGAACTTGCGCTACCATGTGTGATCTTGTCATCCATTTATATGTGTGTCATTAAAAGATATTTGAGATTGATAACAACATTATCTGTCATTTCTGCTTGCAATGTAATAATGTGCAGAACATAAAAAGAGGTAAAACAAAACAAAAATGTGTGTGTGTGTGTGTGTGTGTGTGTGTGTGTGTGTGTGTGTGTGTGTGTGTGTGTGTTTATGCGTTGTTGTGTGCATGATTGTGTGTGTGATCGGACACTGATTGACGACAAACATATATTTCGCTATTATTGTGCGTGTGATATTGTTCGAGCACGATTACTTTTACCTCTAGTGATGCATTTTTTCAACATGGGGGTAATGGTACGTTTTGCAGATCTGTGCAGAAATTGCACCATCAATTGTTTTCATGTTTCGATATGTGATTGTCAGGATCCTGCTCGTCATTGTGTCATTTTGTGGTTGAAATCCAATAGATGCTTCAGGAACTATCTTCATGCAAATTGAGAAATCGATTTAATTGTCAGTAAGTACTGGTGTCACATGACTGATGTGAACCAGTTGATTGGCTAATGGCGATGCGCTAAAACTGTTAGCGCACTCCAAGAGTGCGCTAACTTTTCCACAGAGCGTATTCTTCCGCCCTTTGCCTAAGCGAGACTGTACTCTCATCCTCAGAATTAATAAATGACATGTAGCTTATATTCTCCACAATACCAAATGGCCATAAATTTCCTGCTTCTCAATTAAAGCAGAAGTGGTTTTTTTCTGACAGATTGCATGTGCCTGTGCCACAGTGCCACTGATCTAAAAATAGAAGCCGCTGCGTCTCAACTAATTTTCGACTTGCATAGATTCTAGAACAAGACAAGAACAATCGAAATCGAAAATGTGTAGGGTTCAAAACGTTATTTCCATATATAAGACTTATTACCAGCCTGCCTCATGCGTGCAGACTCAATGCAACGTGACGAACAATTTTTGTTTTTGAAATGAGACTGCCGTTGTTCGATTGCTCTAGCCTAGCAGACGACATAAACCCCGCTCAGCAAATAAACATGTTGGGCAAATGTGAACGAAAAACCGATGGGGATATAATACGTGTAGAGTTCAGAGCATTCTTACCGTTCATATTTAGTACCAGACTCCTCGATGAGTGAAGATACAACACGAGAAACATACCACATTTATTTTGAAAATGTGCTAACCGTCGAGCAGTCGATCATTGAGTCAATTCAAGGGGCACCACTCTGCACAGTCAATCCGTCGAAGCTCGGCTGGAGGTTTTGAATCGCAAATGACTTGTCTAAGTGCACAGCCCTTTCTCCGAGTTCAAATGAGATCTCTATTAAAGATTATCACTTTTTAGCTTAACGCTACACTGGAAGTTACCAACAGAAATTAAAACAAGAGTTTGCGTGTGACGAAAGCACGACACACTTGAGACAGCCCACACAAAACTTCAGTCTTCCACGACCTGACCACACAGTTATGCCTATTCAAATGCGCGTAGCAAAATGTGCGTTTTGAATCATCTTTTTTCTCTGGCGGTACTGACAATATCGTTATTGAAACAATCCCAGTGCACTAAGGGATTTATAGAGGAAATCTCGAAAATAATTATTGAACTCAGCGCTATGCGCTTCGTTCAATAATGAATTTTCTCGATTTGCTCTATAAATCCCTTAGTGCACTGGGATGTCTCAATAACTTAAATTATAGCCTACGAAAACGTGACGAAATAACGCTAGTTCCAGCAATATCGGAAGACACGTTACAATAATTCATTACAATACGCGTGAAACAGGGATTAATGTCACCTCCACATTAGGTCATATGTTGTAACTACCCAACCCTCGTTATTTGAATTTTGTCATGTCATCATTATCAGAATTCTGTAACAGAAAGTATGTCCGATTGATTTCTTTCATTTTTGTCACACTTGTCAGTCTGAAATGATTGCAAGCAAAATATTTGCAAAATGTCAGCGAAGTCGATTTTCGGGGTCAATCCCTATCGGATGTTTTTAAATAATTTCAACATGTAAGTTATTTTCTATTTTTGATCGTGTTATAATATATTTTGTTATCCAGATTTTGTGTGAGACAAGTAATGTACATACAAAACACATCCAGCGCACATGAAGTTGTTCCAGAGGCATCGCACTGAATCTCGTAACTGCCGCCAATGGACCGTAAGTCAGAGGACGGCGTGATGGTCAGTGTACTCTCTGTTGATGACCGGGTCAGGTTGTACTTTGAGCCTGGATTACAGGATAACTGGGGTGAACATGAGCCAAGATTGACGTCATCTTTTGGAGACTGGGCTTTCAAGTACCACGTCACTGTGTCCTGTGCACCAAACTGATCACACGTGACCACAGTGTTGGACGTCTCGTCCACCGCCAGTCTGTCCGACGAACATCCTGGGAGACGTGCTCCTGAAAAGCATAGAAAGCAGTCATACAACCAAACATATACATATCAAGAACATACACATACATGGTCTCGTGCACCACACAGGAAGCTATTTTGTATTGATCGATGAATGAATAGTTGTTGTTGTGGTTGTTTTAGATGTCCTGTTACCAATTATATACGGTAATAATTGATATGCTAAAATCCAAAATGGGAATGTATGTTTGCATTCAAAAACCAACAGTAAGACAAGTCGCGTAAAGTGCAATCAATACATCGATCCTTACACAATGGAAATGAACACACTGCATTTTTTTACCACGGGCTGGCCAACATCTTTTCGCCGAGACAGCGCTGACCCAGTTGTCGTGGTAAAACAAGTCAATTAAACGTAATTGGCATACAACTGATTTTCTTGATGATTGAGAACATTTTCAATTCCAACATAACATTTGATATGTGTATATTTTTGGACGCAAGCAATTTTTAACACTATGTGATTGCGATTTCAATTTCAAAATTAATCCGATTAGCAATTAATTATTTCATTTTAAGGCTTCTAAGCTGAAATGCAAACTGTGGACCTTTGCACAGGGTCAAAGGAAGTTTAAAAAAAATGTTAATTGAGCTATGCGCTTGCTGCAGTGCCGCCTCAACATTTCGTACAAACCGGACATAATGTGATCGAATAATTTTTTTCCAAAGAAAGAATTGTCTGCGGATAGCATCTGGAAGAATGTACGTGCAAAGTTTAATGAACATTTGTCTGGTATTGCTCCACATACACACACACAGACACAGACACAGACACACACACACACAGACACATGCGCACACACAGACACATGCACGCACACACACACACACACACACACACACACACACACACACACACACGCACGCACATTGCTAACTACTATGCTATACCTGGTTTTGAAAGAGTGGTGTTACTGATATCTTTATTTTCACTGTTGTGTTAATAATATTGTGTGGTTACTGGATAATAGGCTTAGCCATAGGTTGCCATAGCAAAAGAGAGTATACAACGTGTTTTACTTGCAGCCACATTTATATTAACGAACTAATCATGAAACAAAACGTATCACTTAAAACCTTGTTCAGTTTACCGACACAGTGTTTATGATTCAAAATGATTGGTCATTATGTGGGAAATGTTAGAACAAGGTAGTGGTCAAAACCAAAAGTCAGAAAACTGCCACAGCGCTATGTCCTCTCTTTTTTCAGTGTATACAATCATGATCAACCACAGAAAAACTCCATATTCACGATCAACAACAACAACCCAAACATCAATTATGAATGTCATCAAAACACGTAAGAATGAGAGTTGTGTGACTAAAGGTTTATGGTGCGTTGCAATTGAATACACTAAAATGCACAAGTAACCTAAACTTGGCCAACAAATTATTGCAACAATTTTCGCACGCTCAGAAAAGCGTTAAACCACAATCCATTATAATTGAACTTTATATGCTGGAAAGGTAATTATGTCTACTGTACATATCATTTGTTCGATCGGTGGTACTTTGTATAGGCATCCCGTGGCAGCTTGTCAAACAAGATCACCCTTAAAATCGACCTGACAAAAACCAATGCCCCGTATTTTAAAATCTGCAAAAAATCAGAATGTGCACTTACCAAACACTCCTGATTACCATTGGAAAGGCCATTCAATGTCCTGTTCAGAGCATTTTGTTTTATGGACCTTACGTCTTTAGTATTTGTGTAGCCTTTTGTGCACATGGTATCCAATTGCCCCAACCATTTTTTGCTTAGCATGCAAAGTCACAATTTTGTGTCCTTAAATCCTGAATTAATAAGAATATTTGTTTAGATCTTTCGGAAAAGTGTTGTAATACGACACGTTTGATATACACGTTCACAAAAATGAACCCCCATTCTGGTCAGCCTATTGGTCATAACTTCTGAAATTTTCAAAGCAATTCATTGGGAACTTGAGCAGATATGGCTCTCTCAGTGGAGGACCCCCTCAAAAATGGCCGCAAAACGTGCCTTTTTTGGCCTCTGAAACGGTTGACACCTACCGCCTTTGACAAAAGGCTACACAAATACTAAAGACGTAAGGTGCATGAAACAAAATGCTCTGAACAGGAAATTGAATGGCCTTTCCAATGGTAGTCAGAAGTGTTTGGTAAGTGCACATTCTGATTTTTTTGCAGATTTTAAAATACGGGGCATTGGATTTTCCATTATGATGATCCCAACTCGACCCTGTTGCGACCTTGAAATTTTACAAGACTCAACTTGAGCTTTAATTTTTTTCTCGGAGAATTATCAAGCACATGTGTTATACCAAGTTCAATTTCTCCAGCTTCAAAAGCAATGCCACCCATACGCAACCCAGCTGTGATCTTGAATTTTACAAAGGTCAATCACACTTCTAACATGTCAGAAGGCTATTTAGCCCCGAATATGCGTGAAGATTCAAGGTTCTAGCTTCACAAGTGTCTGAGAAAAAAATACCGTTTTTTACATGCAGGAGAACCAGTCGTGACCTTGAATTTTGTTGAGGATCGACTTGATCTTCTCCATGTCAAAGGATAATTGATCGATTGCGTTGTATGAAGTTTCAAGGTTCTAACTTAAGAAATAAAGCAGAAATGGATAACAGTCTGTTTTTTAACCCATGCGTGACACGGCTGTGACCTTGAGATTTGACAAGGGTCAACCAGACTTTCACCGTGTCAAAACGTTATCAAGCCCTGAATGTGTGTAAAGTTTCAAATTTCTAGCTTACCACTAAGCTGTGAAAAGGATTATTGTCTGTCTGTTTGTTTGTTTTTTACCCGTACGAGACCCTGCAACCTTCACATTTGACAAGGATCTTTCTCAACTTCTTTGTGTCGGAGAATCATTGAGCGACGGCGTTTTGTGATGTTCGAAGGCTCTCCCTTTAAAAACAACGGAAAAAAGTGATAATTAAAAAACAAAAAAAGTTATTGGCCCATAGGTGACCTTGAGATTAGACAAAGGTCAACCAGAGTTCCACCGTGTATGGAGGCTATTAAGCCCGAAAGTGTGTGAGCTTTAGGGTTCTTGCTTTGAATAATTCTTAGGAAAATGTTATTTTCCGTGGGTATTTGTTACCCACACGACACCTTGCTATGACCTTCACATTTCTCAAAGATCAACCTGAAAGTTTCCTTGTCGAATAATCATTAAGCAAAAGCATTGTTTGAAGTTTCAAGGTTCTAGCTTCAAAAATCTCTGAAAAAATATTTTTCTTCCTTTTCTGACCCCCCATGTGACCCAACCGTGACCTTGAAATTTGACAAGGGTCAACAAGACTGTTACCATGCATGGGGGCGATTGTGGAGTTTCAAGGTTTTAACTTTAAAAACAAGTCTGAGAAAATGATATAATTTCCTTTTTTTGCACGCAAGACATCACGACAAACGCTCATGTTATAATTTGTTTGCTTCAAGGTCGACTTGCGTACCCGCTCTTTCGCTAATCTCAATTAAAATTCATCTTGGAAGTTCGGTTTTATTACGCTTATAATTAAAAAGATTAAACTAAGACAACAAATAGTTAGTTTTCCCATTAAACTCGATAAGGTAGTGACATTTTATGTTTAACGCAAGATAGTGTCGCACGCAAGATCTCAACAGATGTTGACGTCATAATTTCAACACTTGGTAGCGCATTCGTGGTTCGTGATTTCTTCACAAATTTTTAACACATAATGTGTCACGTGGTTCCCTAGATGAAGTAGATCCTTGTACATGTAAATTTTGTTTTTAACAGAAAATAACTGTTAATGACCGAACATTATGTCGCACGCAAGATATGACGACATTCTCAGGTTGTTTTCAAAAATGCTGTTTAAAAGTTCTGCAGTCTTTGCTGGATTACTTGAAAGACAGCAGTTTGATACACCGTTATCGCTTGACGTGTCGACGTCAATTCCAGAGTTTTTAGAAAAGAGCTTTAGTAAATATCTGCGATTGAAAAATGTATGCCGTGATGACGACACATCTTGCGTGCGACACATTAAAATTAGGTTATCGAAAAAACCAAATTCTGTTGAGATTTAGATTTGACGTTTGGTCTCGTCCGTTAAGCGATGTTTAAGGCATTCAATCAAACTAAATGCAAGGCATTTGTACTTCTTGTTATATTTCTGTGGCATATTCAAAAAACGAGGTATCACGATGTCCGTTTTCAGATGGCCGGTTTTGGCGTTATTTTTGACTTTTAACAAAGATAACTTCAAAACCGTTCAAGTCAGACACACGAAATTATGTCCACTATATCTTCGCACATTTATCCACACACACACCAATTTTCAGCAGACACACGTTTTTAGAAACATTTTTATTGTAAAAAACAAGCTGTCTTCTGTTCTGTGAGCACCTTTTGGCAAGTAGTCATATATGTAATCAAGAGCCGAGAAATATGTTTAAAATCGGGATATTTTGCCTAAATGTTGCATATCGCGCATGTTTGTCAAAAGAAAGCAAACATTTGTCAATTTTCGATGCTTCTGTTTCTATTTTTTGTTTGCAGGTGTTTTCTTAAACCACGTTTGTCTGAGTGAGTGTGTGTGTATGTGTGTGTGTGTGTGTGTGTGTGTGTGTGTGTGTGTGTGTTTGTTTGTGTGTGTGTGTGTTTGTGTGTGTGTGTGTGTGTGTGTCTGTGTGTGTCTGTGTGTGTTTGCTTATTTGTACGTGTGAACACACCGTTTTTCATCCTTTTGTGAATGGATCAGTGCGTGCTCTCTCTCTCTCTCTCTCTCTCTTTCTTAGTCTCTCTCTCTCTCTCTCTCTTTCTTAGTCTCTCTCTCTCTCTTTCTTAGTCTCTCTCTCTCTATTACAACAAGACAAAAACACCAGTCACGACCTCTTAAGTTAAATCTTTCTCTGGAATCACAACCTGTTCAGCAGGTAACGGAACATCGTGTTTTGGGTGTGATAGTCGATCAAGAATTAAAATGGCAATCTCATGTACATTATATTTGTCAAAAAGTATCCAAGAATTTGTTTCTGCTATCAAAGTTAAAGCAATATGTCGATATTGCAACACTAAAACTATTTTATCATGCCCACATCTTATCCCATATTAATTACGCATCAACTCTTTGGGATGGCGTCTCTGATATTCACATGAAAAAGTTAAACTCTCTACATCGTCGGGCAGCTAAAATCATGTTAAATGGTCCACAATTATCAGCTGATTTGAAGTTAAAGAATCTAAACTACCTGCCGCTAGTTAAACAGTTACAGTTTAATAAGACTGTAATGATGTATAAAGTATATCATGGCGAAGTGCCCATCTATATTCAGGACCTATTTCACAGAGTCACCGAAAGGTACGGGTCTATCAATTTTCTACCACCAATACCCAGGATTGATTTGTTCAAAACTAGTCAAGCCTTCTCTGGCGCTATGGTGTGGAACTCCATTCCGTCTGTAATAAGATCATTAACCTCACTAAAGAGTTTTAAACAAGCTCTGCATAATCATTGTATGTCTACCTAGATGGCTATACTAGTCTTAACATGTGCAAGTAGCTGTCAACAATTGGCAAAGCTTTATGAATTACACAAATATGTTCTTTATTATATGTATTATGTGGAATTTATGTTGCGATTTTCCATCATCATCATCATCATCATCATCATCATCATCATCATCATCATCATCATCATCATCATCATCATCATCATCATCAACAACATCTTCATCATCATCATTTACACCATATAATCATTATTAGCATTAGTGTAAACGTTGGTATCGTGTGAATTTTACCGTCGATACATTAACCTCATTTAACATGTTGCATGTTTCGCTTTCGATTTGTATGTTGCTTACTTTGTCATTTTGTTGTTTATGTTTATTTGCTTGTTTGCTTACTTGTCGATTGTTTGCTGGTTCGTTCGTTTACTTTGTTTATTTGTCATGTTGCTTTACTTGTTTATCATTTATTAGACATTTGTATTAGAAGTAAGGACCGGTTGTAAGAAAAGGCGTCGCCTTAAACCTCTATCCTTGAAAAATAAAGTTCCATCATCATCATCTTCTCTCTCTCTCTCTCTCTCTCTCTCTCTCACTCTCTCTCTCTCTATCTTTTTATTTTTTTACTTTTATGTTTATCTTTTGTAATTGTTTTACGTTTTAGTATATATATATATATATATATATATATATATATATATATATATATATATATATATATATATATATATATATATATATATATACGACTAGTGTCTGTGTGTCTGTGTGTCTGTCTGTGCGCGATGCACGGCCAAAGTTCTCGATGGATCTGCTTCAAATTTGGTGGGCTTATTCAGAGAGACCCCGGACACAACCTCATCGATGAGATATTTCAACACGTGCTCTCAGCGCGCAGCGCTGAACCGATTTTGGTTCCACCTCAGCTATTTTGGTTCCACCTCAGCTACCCGGGCCCCCATACCGACACACCATAGCCGCTACACCACATCACAACGCCAAAGTTCTCGGTGGATCTTTTTCAAATTTGGACACCGTATTCAGCTACACCCCGGACACAATATCATCGATGAGATATTTCAACACGTGCTCTCAGCGCGCAGCGCTGAACTGATTTGGGTTTTTGTGTTCATTTCACCATTATAAGTAACTCTTCCTTATCTTCTCCAGTGTTTGGCGTTTATCTCCCTTCCTTCGTGTGGCTTTCCCGTTTGTAACTTACTATTACTATTTTTAGAATGTCACTGCGCTGTCCACTGCGCTGTCCACAACGCTTCCCTTGCACCCGTAAGTTGTTCTTACTGTCAAAGTGAAAAGGTCGAATCAATTTATAGCCACGCGAAAAATACACTCTCACCTATCTCTATATATTTATAGATACAGATATGCATATATATATACGGCTTCTCTGTGTGTGTGTGTGTTTGTGTGTGTGTGTGGGCAAAAACCTGTGTATTGTAGAGTTCTGTTTGTAATGTGGTCTAGCGGCTATTGTCTGTCTGTATGTTCTGGCATGTGAGAAGCCACAGCAGATAATATAGGGCTAAGAAATAAGCTCTAAAATTCTCAATCCCGTTTGACAGGACTTCGCCTTCAAAGGTGATTGTGGTGAACCGCCACGCTGTCTGTCTCTGTCTCGCGCCGTTCACCTCAAATTCCCGTTTCTGAGTAACTATTTTTAGAATGTCACTGCGCTGTCCAGAACGCTTCCCTTGCACCCGTAAGTTGTTCTTACTGTCAAAGTGAAAAGGTCGAATCAATTTATAGCCACGCGAAAAATACACTCTCACCTATCTCTATATATTTATAGATATAGATATACATATATATATATACGGCTTCTCTGTGTGTGTGTTTGTGTGTGTGTGTGTGGGCAAAAACCTGTTCTGTTTGTGATGGGGTCTAGCGGCTTTTGTCTGTCTGTATGTTCAGGCATTTGAGAAGCCACAACAGATAATAATTATAGGGCTAAGAAATAAGCTCTAAAATTCTCAATCCCGTTTGACAGGACTTCGCCTGCAGAGGTGATTGTGATGAACCGCCACGCTGTCTGTCTCTGTCTCGCGATTCACCCCGGCGAAGCCGGGTATTCCTCTAGTTATATATATATGACTAAGTGCCAAAAGGTGCTCACAGAACAGAAGACGACTTTGTTTTACAATAAAAATGTTTCTAAAAACGTGTGTCTGCTGAAAATTGGTGTGTGTGTGGATGAATGTGCGAAGAGATAGTGGACATAATTTCGTGTGTCTGACTTGAATGGTTTTGAAGTTATCTTTGTTTAAAGTCAAAAATAACGCCAAAACCGGCCATCTGAAAACGGACATCGTGATACCTCGTGTTTTGAATATGCCACAGAAAAATAACAAGAAGCACAAATGAATTGCATTTAGTTTGATTGAATGCCTGAAACATCGCTTTACAGACGAGACCAAACGTCAAATCTAAATCTCGAGAGAATTTTTTTTTTCGATAACCGAATTTTAAGGTGTCGCACGCAAGATGTGTCGTCATCACGGCATACATTTTTCAATCGCAGATATTTACTAAATTTCTTTTTCAAAAACTCTGGAATTGATGTCGACACGTCAAGCGATAACGGTGTATCAAACTGCTGTCTTTCAAGTAATCCAGCAAAGACTGCAGAACTTTTGAACAGCATTTTTGAAAACGATTTGAAAATTTCGTCATATCTTGCGTGCGACAAAATGTTCGGTAATTAACGGTTATTTTCTTTTAAAAACAAAATTTACATGTACAAAGATCTACTTCATCTACGGAACCACGTGACACATTCTGTGTTCAAAATTTGTGAAGAAATTACGAACCACGAATGCGCTATCAAGTGTTGAAATTATGTCGTCAACATCTTTTCAGATCTTGCGTGCGACACCATCTTGCGTTCAACATAAAATGTCACTACCTTATCGAGTTTAATGGGTAATACTAACTATTTGTTGTCTTAGTTTAATCTTCTTAATCAAAAGCGTAATAAAACCGAACTTCCAAGATGAATTTTAATTGAGATTAGCGAAAGAGCGGGCACGCAAGTCGACCTTAAAGTAAAAGAATGATAACACGAGCGTTTGTCGTGTTGTCTTGCGTGCAACACATTGTCCAAAAAGGAAAATGTATATTTTTCTCAGACGTTTTTTAAGTTGAAACCTTGAAACTTCACACACATTTGGGGTTTAATCGCCCCCATGCATGGTAAAAGTCTTGTTGACCCTTGTCAGATTTCAAGGTCACGGCTGGGTCACATGTGGTTCAGAAAACGGATGAAACATATTTGTTCAGAGATTTTTGAAGCTAGAACCTTCAAACTTCAAACAACGCTTTTGCTTAATGATTGTTCAACATGGAGAATTCAAGGTTGATCCTTGAGAAATGTGAAGGTCATAGCAGGGTCTCGTGTGGGTAAAAAAAAAAAGGAAATTGTATTGAACTTCAATTTATATAAAACCAAAGTCTGGTTGATCTGTTTTAAGATTTAAGGTCAAATCTGTTATTTAAGGTCAAATCAAATAGAAATTTGTTGATGCTTAAATCTTTGAAACTTCCAACAGGTTTGAGGTTTGACAACTTCTGGACTTTGAAATCTGGTATGGTTGATCCTGGTAATATTAATTGGTCAAAACATCAAGATCAACAATTATAAAATAAGCACTTTCACCAATGTCAAGTGAGCAATAGCAGCAAACGTGAGTCTTATAAAGATTATCACTTTTTGTGTGACCTCAACTTGACCCCTCTGAATGCTCTCAATCATGGAAATTGACCACACTTTGATTATAACCAAACAACATCAAAACTTTGGAATGTGTGAAGTTTCAAAGGTGTTGCTTAAAAGGCGTTCGTGAAAATGACAATTGTATGTGTCTGACTTCAATGCGACCCCGCTGCGACCTTGACGTTTGATTTTATCAACCAGACTTTCATCATGTGTGAATTACTTCAAACACCATAAAACTAGTTGAAGAAATTGACAATTTTTCAAAGTTTAAGCCAGATGGCACTGCTGTGACCTTGAAATTTGACAAACATTAACCAGGCGGTCACCTTTTTTAGAAAATATCCTTAAAGGATCTTTAACCTTACTGTGACCTTGGAATTTGATGAGGTTTAATTTAACTTGCGTAGTGTGCCAAGTTTCAAGGCCCCAGCTTCAAAAACATATGAGAAAACCTCATTGAAAAATGTATATGTTTGACCTCAACGCGACCCTGCTGTGACCTTGACTTTTTCAACCAGACTTTAATCGTGTGTGAACATTATACACTAGAACTGTGTGTATTTTCAAAGCTCGTGGTATAAACGCGCTGAATAAATTGAAAATATTCCACATTTGGACCAGATGTGACCCCGCTGTGACCTTGAACTTTGACAAAGATTAACCAGCAGGTCACTTTTAATGAGGTTTTATAAAAATGCTGAAAGTATGTGAAGTATGTAAAGTCTAACTGATCTAGTATTAAAACATGTAAGACGTGACAACGACAATTTTCCAGTTTGCAAAGGAAATTTAACCTCGCTGTGACCTTGAAATTCAATGTTGTTTAATGTGATGTGCACCATAGCTGGAGGTCATTATACTTTGGTTGTGTGCCAAGTTTCAAAGCCCTAGCTTTAAAAACGTGCGAGATAACCTTAATGCTATGACTCAGTGCCGTTTTGAATGATATAACGAACAAAATTATCGTTATTTGTAAAATCATTTGGGTAAATTTATCTTTTCTTTTCGTAATTGGGTTCCAGCATCTGTTGTCTTAACAAAAATCACAATATCAGTCGTGTTTGTCAACTTTTATTTTTTAGCCCCTTTGTCCGCTTTTCGTGCGCACCTTTTGGCACTTAGTCATATACATATATATATATATATATATATATATATATATATATATATATATATATATATATATATATATATATATATATATATATATATATATATATATATATATATATGTATATAATATTAGAGTAGTCCCTCTCTGGGCGAGGGCTGGTTGAAAAGAAGCTCGTTTGTATTGCTTATGCCACAACCCTCGTAAAATAAAATTTGATTTGATTTGATTTGATTTGATCTCTCTCTCTCTCTCTCTCTCTCTCTCTCTCTCTCTCTCTCTCTTCCTCTCTCTCTCTCTCTCTCTCTCTCTTTCACTCTCTCTCTCTCTCACTCTCTCTCTCTCTCTCTCTCTCTCTCGTATTTCATTTGAAAAAATCCCAAAAACAAAGAGACTGCCAACGTTTTAAAATTGAGAATTAAAAAAACAAGAAAGGTAGAATGCTGGAACGTTTGTTATTGACAAAACAATACATTCACAGATATTTCCACCCAACGGTCTTTTAAGTGGACAGACAAACAAATATTCACACAAAACTTATCTTGATAGTTCTATCAGTTTCACGTCTACTCGTCACTCGTCAGGAAGCCGAGCGAATGAAATTTCGTTGGGTTGAAATATATGTGAATGTATTTCATTTGAGCTTCATTTCATGCCTTCACTGTTTTATTCCTTCACTTTTTGCATCTTTAGTAAGAAAAACTTACCGACTATAAAGTTAGGCACGGCTATCAATCCAAGAACCTGAAGCAGCATTCTCATGATGAAATGAACCTGGAACACAATGGAATATGAAAGATAATTTTAGTTTATGTGATTGTTGGGACTCTGCTCGGCATTGTTTCTTTTTTGGGTTAAAAATCGATCGGATGCTCCAGGAACTATGTTCATTCGAATTGAGATACTGATCTAATTTCAGCCTTCGTAAACGTCATGTTATGACGCTATTTCCAGCCACATGGGAAAGACACGTTATAATAATCCAAATCGAAACACATCATCACACAAAACGTCAGCCATAGATTAATACCACTTCAAATAGGTCCTGGGTTTTAATTTATCGGACAGAAACCCGTTCAATTACCAACCCTCGTTTATCTGATTCTTGGCATGTTATCATATTATTAAAAATTCTGTATCATGAAGTCTGTCTGTTTGAATTTTGTTCACACTTGTTTCAACACACTCTGAACATATAACAGGCAAAATAGTAGCGCAATTTATTTTTTTGGTCAATAGGTGTCCGATGTCATTAAGCTCCGAAGCTAAAATGCAATCCCATAGTCCGGACTCAATCAAAGATTGCTTGCCCAAATATAAATCAATTTGATCAAAAAATGAGGGCGTGACAGTACCCCCTCAACTTTCACTAAAAGCCGAATATGACGCCATCAAAACATTTATCGATAAAAGGAAAACAATGGTGTGCATATATAACATGGAAGAATTCGTATGTAACGTTTCATGGAGATCGATCATTTTTTTATTTCTATTTTTATTTTATTTGCCAAGCACATCATGTGGGGCGTTTAATAAATACCACTGATTGTTGCAATATTCCTTATAAACTGTTGTAAATGTGTTTGAGCTACAATGGACATTAACATTTTCATGTGCAATACCTCTTTTTACATTTAGTCAAGTTATCTATATATATATACGACTAGTGTCTGTGTGTCTGTGTGTCTGTGTATCTGTCTGTGTATCTGTCTGTGCGCGATGCACGGCCAAAGTTCTCGATGGATCTGCTTCAAATTTGGTGGGCATATTCAGGTAGACCCGGGACACGACACAACCTGGTCGATATTTCAACACGTGCTCTCAGCGCGCAGCGCGGAACCGATTTTGGTTCCACCTCAGCTATTTTGGTTCCACCTCAGCTACCCGGGCCCCCATACCGACACACCATAGCCGCTACACCACATCACAACGCCAAAGTTCTCGGTGGATCTTTTTCAAATTTGGACACCGTATTCAGCTACACCCCGGACACAATATCATCGATGAGATATTTCAACACGTGCTCTCAGCGCGCAGCGCTGAACTCATTTTCGTTTTTGTGTTCATTTCACCATTATAAGTAACTCTTCCTTATCTTCTCCAGTGTTTGGCGTTTATCTCCCTTCCTTCGTGTGGCTTTCCCGTTCAGTTGTAAGTTACTACACTGCGCTGTCCACTGCGCTGAGCGTCTTCGGATATTCCCGGCGTTCTGTTACTGTTACTATTTTTAGAAGGTCAACGCAGTGTACAGAACGTAAATTGGACCCGTAAATTATCCTCACTGTAAAAGTGCAAAGGTCGAATCAATTTATAGCCACGCGAAAAATACACTGTCATCTATCTCTCTATAGATACGGCTTCTCTGTGTTTTTGTGTGTGTGTGTGTGTGAGTGTGTGGGTCTCTATGTAAGCAACACCTGTGCATTGTTCAGTTCTGTTTGTGATGTGGTCTGGCGGCTTTTGTGTAATTTTATGTACTGGCCTTCCTTTGAGAAGCCATAACTTGCTCAGTCCTGTTTGAGTGGAGTTCGCCTCCAAAGGTGATTAACACGGTTACATTCGTCGACAAGGATGGGGCTCGATATGGTCAGGAATGACATTATGGCCACTGAATCACTTTCGTGCTGTTCCCATTCCACGAATCTGGGAGGGACATAAGCTTGGCGGGTCCATTGTTCGGACCCGGCGAAGCCGGCGTACGGCTCTAAGTACTTCTTTCCGGCGAAGCCGGCTACCCGGCGAAGCGGGTATTCATTCTAGTGACTAAATGTTTTAACATCGAGGGGGGAATCGAGACGAGGGTCGTGGTGTATGTGTGTGTGTGTGTGCGTGTGTGTGTGTGTGTAGAGCGATTCAGACCAAACTACTGGACCGATCTTTATGAAATTTTACATGAGAGTTCCTGGGTGTGATATCCCCGGAAATGTTTTTCTTTTTTTCGATAAATGTCTTTGATGACGTCATATCCGGCTTTTTGTAAAAGTTGAGGCGGCACTGTCACACCCTCATTTTTCAATCAAATTGATTGAAATTTTGGCCAAGCAATATTCGACGAAGGCCGGACTTCGGTATTGCATTTCAGCTTGGTGGCTTAAAAATTGATTAATGACTTTGGTCATTAAAAATCTGAAAATTGTAAAAAAACCAATTTTTTTATAAAACGATCCAAATTTACGTTAATCTTATTCTTTATCATGTTCTGATTCCAAAAACATATAAATATGTTATATTTGGATGAAAAACAAGCTCTGAAAATAAAAAAAAATATAAAAAATATGATCAAAATTAAATTTCCGAAATCGATTTAAAAACAATTTCATCTTATTCCTTGTCGGTTCCTGATTCCAAAAACATATAGATATGATATGTTTGGATTAAAAACACGCTCAGAAAGTTAAAACGAAGAGAGGTACAGTAAAGCGTGCTATGAAGCACAGCGCAACCGCTGCCGCGCCAAACAGGCTCGTCACTTTTACTGCCTTTTGCACTAGCGGCGGACTACGTTCAGTTTCATTCTGTGAGTTCCACAGCTTGACTAAATGTAGTAATTTCGCCTTACGCGACTTGTTTA
>NW_027127258.1:0-1168 GCF_037325665.1 Littorina saxatilis
GAGCGTCCTTCCCATGTACATCACGTTTTGAATGACAGAGGGTGTGTGTAGGTTTCTACATGGGATAGAGCGTCCTTCCCATGCACAGCATGTTTTGAATGACAGAGGGTGTGTGTAGGTTTCTACATGGGATAGAGCGTCCTTCCCATGCACAGCACGTTTTGAATGACAGAGGGTGTGTGTAGGTTTCTAGTACATGGGATAAGAGCGTCCTTCCCATGCACAGCATGTTTTGAATGACAGAGGGTGTGTGTAGGTTTCTACATGGGATAGAGCGTCCTTCCCATGCACAGCATGTTTTGAATGACAGAGGGTGTGTGTAGGTTTCTACATGGGATAGAGCGTCCTTCCCATGCACAGCATGTTTTGAATGACAGAGGGTGTGTGTAGGTTTCTAGTACATGGGATAGAGCGCCCCTCCCATGCACAGCATGTTTTGAATGACAGAGGGTGTGTGCAGGTTTCTACATGGGATAGAGCGTCCTTCCCATGCACAGCATGTTTTGAATGACAGAGGGTGTGTGCAGGTTTCTACATGCATGGGTGCAACTCTTCCGGCTACACGCCGGCAGCCGGTTTTTGGTTTCATCGGCTGCCGATGTTTTTGTTCCAGGAGAGGGTTTTTTGGCATTTTAAATACTAAAAAAGCTTCAGGACCCCAACTTTTGCAGGTTTTTGGAATTTTTCAGGTTGCACCCATGTACATGGGATAGAGCGTCCTTCCCATGCACAGCACGTTTTGAATGACGTACAGAGGCTGTGTGCAGGTTTCTAGTACATTTATTTATTTATTCATTTGGTGTTTAACGTCGTTTTCAACCGTTCAAGGTTATATCGCGACGGGGAAAGGGGGGAGATGGGATAGAGCCACTTAATTGTTAATTGTTTCTTGTTTACAAAAGCACTAATCAAAAAATTGCTCCAGGGGCTTGCAACGTAGTAGGGGAGGGTGGGGCAGGTAGGGTCAGGGGCAGGTTGGGTCACCTTGAATAACTCTCACAATTGAAAAGATATTCCCGTTTCGTTTCCGATCTATGTTTTTGAATGTCCCAGTGCGTCCCTATCGCCAATTTGTTTGAATGGTAGTGATGTGCAAGTATGGATCCGGTGGTTTCACCATGAAATTTGACAGTAAGTGACTTTTTTGACTCTCATACTTTTTGTTCTA
>NW_027127259.1:0-13029 GCF_037325665.1 Littorina saxatilis
CTCACGACAAAGCCATTAGGGGCATATTATATCGTTCCCGGTTTTAACCCCGACTTTAGATGAGATACACAAGTGTATGCGTGTTTAGGTGGTTCAATTCAGCCATCTTCACCTATGGCAGAATGACTGAGGTCTTTTACGTGCTACTGTGGTGATACGGGGATCCCGGGAGGGAGGGGGAGGGGGGTCATGGATATATTCTCTGTGTCTTCACATAAAGTTGACCCGTGTCCGTCTCGGTCTGGATTCGAACCTGCGACCCTAGGATCACAAGTTCAGTGCTCTACCATCTGAGCTACCCGGGCCCCAAACCCTCACTCTGCACCCCACTGGGCATCCTCTTTCCTCCAATCCCGGACCCTACTTTCTCCTTTTCTTCCCCCAGTGCACCAATAACCACTCCTCCAGGAGACACACGGCCACTCTCCTCTCTCCCGACGGTAAGTGAAAGGCAAACACAGCGCTTTGTGGACCAGAGAAAGTGACGCGCACAAAATACTGTTTACCCCTTCACAGCCTCGTCTCCCTCCATTCACAATGACCAAGGGTCTCGCGACAAAAGATCACTGGACTGGGCAGTGGTCAAGCCATCGTCCCATCTTCCTTGGCTTTATTGATTCCAAGCATGCTGTTTCTTTGTCCTGTGCCGGTGAGGACGAAGAAGTGTAGGTGCTTTTGGGGTCGTCTGCTGACTGTCTTGTGGAGGGAAGTTCATTAGAGTCGTCTCAAGGGGCTGGCGGTGTGGGATCTTGAGAGGACTGAGTTGAAGGTTGAAGGTTGAACTGGGACGTCGTGTGTTTCGTCAAGATTGTTGGTTTTATTCTCTTCGGCTGTGTACGAGATGACCTGAACTTTCCTTCATTCTAATTGCAGTTTCCTTGTGATACAGCAGTGCGGGGTCGTCATTAAAAGTTGTAGGAGAATAAAACTGACGAAGGCCCTAGATCATCTTCGTTTCGATAGCTAGGAATCCTCAGTGCCGCGTCTGCCCGTGTTTGCGCATGCAGACTTTCAGTTCCTGGGTCTGTTCCTCTCTGTATGTTCCGTGTCTGTTCCTCTCTGTATGTTCCCGGGTCTGTTCCTCTCTGTATGTTCCTGGGTCTGTTCCTCCCTGTATATTTGCTTTCGCAGGGTTGCCCCCCTGCTTCAAGTCACCGTCTACAATCAGTCTTCGCATCGTGTTAACCGGAAAGACGCGGTATTTTACCGGTTTTGTGTGAATTAACAGATTTAAAAAATCGTCAACTGGTGAAGTCCAGTCGGTTTTGATTGAATTTGACAGCTATCCTTATCAGAATAAAGTTATTGGGCTGACACTGTATTTCTGCTTGACCGGTTTCCGTGACCTGTTGGATGTTCTCCTCTTGCCTTTCAGTAAACAGCGCTTTACTTTACACCTTGTGCGATTGCTGTAAGAGGTCTTGATAACCATAGTTTCACCCCAGTCTGCCGCATCCCAGTCTTTACCATTTGTCAACCAATGGTTTCAGAGACAGACTGATGTGAAACATATTTTCTGTTTCATTAACATGTAGGCGAGAAGATCTAGGGCTCTGACTTTGTGTTCACGACTGAGACAAATAACGACGGGGGAAGTGAGCCGAAAACTGAACACCAAGTTGACTTCACAGCATAATTTTGGGCAGAATAGACTGTACGTCCCCCCGTTTCGCATTTTCATCGGCCGGTGAGGAAGATCTACTAATTCTGCTGCATCAGCTGTCTTTATTGCCAAGCATTGCTTTTGCACATTTCAGTAATCAATTCCAGATGTCCGGGGTTTACCGTGTTCTATCATACACCGCGACATTATATCGAGTTTGTTTTCACTTGCAAGAAGAGAAAGAATTGATAGCGTTTTGCAGCAAACTGCCAGGTAATATCTTTCAATTTAAACAGTTTTTATTAAATCGTGTCATATCAAACGCAGACGATTAAACGAAAAATGAACCACGACCAAAACCTGGCTGTCAGTTTCCCAGCTTGACAGACAGAATAAAATGAAATGGCTACGCCGTGGGCACACAGGATTGTACTTGTGTTACAATGGGCTGAACAGATTGCCAGATGAAGTGCCGACACACACTATACGTCTGTTGACACGAGCTACATTTCCCGCTAGAGGTCGCTTGCCACAGCCTGGGAATTGGCCAGATGGGGCGGGACGGCAAGTCATTGCAACGAGTGGCTCGCATTGATTTGATTCTCGAGGTGCGGAAAATGGGCTGGGGGGTGGGGAAAAAAGATGTGAGAAAATGTGGGAGAGGAAGTGAAATGGACTTCCTTTTTATCTAATGGGAATCCTTTGTTGACCTTATTTGCCCATGGTGGTTTTCGCCAATTTTCTCACTCCCCCACCCCCACCCCCTTTCCTGGCCTTAAACGGTGGGTCAACTTTATGAACGGCGGAAATGAGAATGCTAGCACGGTTAAGACTGGACGTGGAGCGATTTATCCCCCTTTCAGTCGTATTGTTCTTTTTCCTGAGATTCAATCTTTCTCAGACGCCCGTGAGCTTCTTTTTTCAAGGCCAATCGTCTGACCGTTTGCTTGTGGATCACTCATCAGGGTATAGGTAAATTCTGAGTGAGAAGAGAAAGTTCGTCCCAGAATATATCAGGTTAACATTGATTTGTATGTGTGGCATGTCACAACGTTCTACAGCATACCCATCTGGTAGAGTCTGGTTTTAGGTGCACGGTGAGCCCTCCGCCGCGACGGACTACAATTATTTTAAGGATAATAAACCCGGGACCTGGGCACAAAAATTCAATGCAGAACATGAAGTTCGTCTGTGAAACGTTTCTCACACGGAGTTGAAAGACATCGTTTCACTCAGACTCTCTCGATTCAACTGAAATCCGTTCCGCGTATGAAGGCTATCTGCCTGACACAAACTCACAATTTGTTGCTGTCAGTGTCACACAGTTTCACACAAAACTCGCCGTCATTCCGACGCTCGATCGCCTCATGTTTTCAAATCGATTCCTTCAGCATTAGCCACGCCCCTTTTGCCAGTGTGAGTGTTCCTGGCACTGGCATACTGACAGTGTGACAGGGGGCGTGGCTTGGAGGGACGGTTCCAGAGCGGTTCAAGGGGTGTCTGCTGTCTGCACAGCTAATCGGGTTGTGGGTGACACTGACACCGACTGAGGCGTGAAGAGAGAAGAAGGAGGGGGGGGGGTGGCGGGGGGGGGGGGGGGGGTGGATGGCGTCTGTCTGTCTGGACCGCAGAAAATGAAATGCAATCCGGGTTTCGGTGGCTGTTAGACATTTGATGTGGGTCTGATGATGATGATGACGATGTCGATGATGATTATATATTCTTATATCGCGCGCGTATCTCCAGACTCGGACTCAAGGCGCAGGGATCTATTTATGACGTGTGAGATGGAATTTTTTACACAATACATCACGCATTCACATCGACCAGCAGATCGCAGCCATTTCGGCGCATATCCTACTTTTCACGGCCTATTATTCCAAGTCACACGGGTATTTTGGTGGACATTCTTTATCTATGCCTATACAATTTTGCCAGGAAAGACCCTTTTGACGTGCACACCCCAATGTAGTGTACACGATGATGACGATGCTGCTGCTGCTGCTGGAAAGAAATAACTGAAAAGGACATAAATCAAACGAAGTTTAAAAAAATTAAAACGATCGCCAACCAGCAGCAATAACAGCAACAAGAACAACATCTATCATTGTATCACTCTCTCCTTCAACGACAGCAAGGAAACCCACACGTCAAAAAGCCCCTTTCACCTAGAAATATTGAAACATTTTAAAGACATATATGAGATGCCATAGAAATCGTGGAGAAAAGGAAGTGGGAGGGGCGTGTCTCCAGGAATTGTTCTAGCTCCATCATGTCACGCTAGACACCTAAATCAGCCTCTCTGGTTCCCCGATGACGGACGGAGAATTTGAAACGTGCATTATTACTGGTGAACGCTTGATATGATGCAGGTATTATTGAGCTCAGAAATCGCCCCCCCAAAAGTCATTTGTAACAGAAATAAAAGGGAAAGGAAAAGTGGGTGAAAGAGAAATATAATTAATGTGGGAAAAAGAAGAAAGAGCCCGAGAAAAAGTCGTGAGTGAAAGCTTACAGATTCCAAGTCTGAAACATAGTTTCGTCTGGGACCAACATTCAGACTGATGGAATTATACCTGTTTTTTCCGTCCGCAAGTATCAAGAAAAAACAAAGAGACACATCCTTAATAACACACATATGATACATGTTTTACTGATACTCCTGTTATACATTCTCAGTTACTTTTGTGATTAACAGAAGTTTACAGGTGTCAAACATGCACTAAAAAGCAGGAATGTTGATACAACACTTAACTGCTCATACACGTTTTTTATCTCTCGCATTTCTCCTATACGGGTTCGCATACTTAGGCTTACATAGTAAAAATGCTTAGGCCAAACAAAAATACATGTTGGTTTGGGGTAACGTGACCAAAAAGTCGTGGTTTTTTTTTTAATTTAAAGGAGGTTACTTCCCTTAGTTTCGGTAGGGTTCGCAAAATGTGACAAAAGTTGGGGTTTTTTTTTGGAATGAAAAAAAAGTTTTAGGGTCGGCGGGAAAAAATAGGGTCGGTCGGGTTACCCTAAACCAACATATATTTTTGTTTGGCCTTAGCTTGCGTAGTACAGAACTGCAGCAGAACATAATCTTTACTCTACACATTTCTTATGTAAATGATAGACACGCCTTTCTTACAATGTCGTTTACATTGATTCGCAGTCTTTCAGTATAACCGGTTTGAGTTCCTGTAGTATTTTTTCTTTAAATGCAAGAGTTGATATACGGGGATGCGTATATTTCCAGGATGCGACTGCGAAGCTTGCGTGGTAGAAACTCTCCAGCGGCACACAGCAAGACTTCCCACTCAATATTCCTTACCCCAGACGATGCTCATTTTATTCATGGCCACGCCCTCCCCTGATACCCATTCATGAGGGTTTCGCAGACTTTCAGGACGAGACGAGGACTGCTGCTGCAGCAGCAGGAAACCAGCCAACCAGTGCTCACAGACACACTGTGAGCCAAGCGCGGTTACAGCCATTCACAAGTTGGTTCCAGAATCGTTGCATGCAAAGGCAGGGGATGCTTTGCATAAGTCGATCAATTTGGACGACAGCCATTCGTGCATTGGTTGAAGCGTTTGGTCAAACTCTATGGGAGCAGACAAGACCAACTGAAGCCACGACGTCATTCGTCTCGCAGACTAAACTGATGGTGTGACAGCGAACGCAAGAAGAAGAAGAAGAAGAAGCGTTTGGTACGTGGTGCAGCAGTTGGGCACCGCATGGGTCCTGCACCTCCGCTTTCGACTGCCCCTGTCACGATTTCATCTTTCGTCTGTGTACATATATATTTCCCCCTCGACATATACTCAAGACTGAAATGTTGTTTCCTGGTAAAATTAAGAAGTGAAATTATTTATGGACGAAAAGCATGCAAGTTTCTTGCATGTGAAGAAAATTGGTGGTAAAATGTAATAGATTTCACCCCCAAGATCGATTTCTTCGAAAACGTGTACTGAGTGGTTACGTCCCTTGAGTAAGAAGGAAAACATTTTAGGATAAATCAAATTTCTAAGTTAAATAAAACAAATTGGTTGGACAAATTTGGCCCCATGAATGTAAGGTACACAAGGTCGCTCATCAGCACTATCGAAGGGTGTTTTTTTTTGTTCAGTGTAGAGTTTATACTAGATCAACGAGGCCGAGAAGCAAAATATCAACACGGCGAAAGATGAAAACGTCACACCGGCCAGGGCTGAGCGAGCTCGGTCTGCCTCCCGATGAGTTGAACACGAGGCATTGGTCCAAGAACTCTGGCAATGCAATCTGAATAATTTCAGTTAATCGAGAGCAAAGCAAATGAGGCTGGGTGATCAGCGGTCTTACACTCGTGGGAGAGGCGACACCGGTGGAACGGTAAAGGTAGGGGGGAGGTGTAGTGGGAGAGGGATATTGATTCTCTTCTCAGTGGAGCCTCTCTTGATTCCAGCCATTCAGGGGTTGGTTCCAGACCAGTGCATGCAACAATTTATGTCAATTAATCTTGTAAAAACGCAACAAATGAGGATTTTCCTGGATTGGCGGGAGGAAGTATGCTTGTAGTGATACGTGCGTGGGAGGGGGGGGGGGGGGGTGAGCCAGGGCCTCCGCGATTCTTTGATGAAGCGACGCATGATTCCAACCATTCAGAAGATGGATCCAGAACTCTTGTATTCTAAAAGCGGAGATCATTTGCATAAATTGATCGGTATAAACAAGAACGAACCCAATGAGTATGGGCATCTAGCGTTCTTGTACTGGATTGATGGGACAGGGGATGATGGTGGAGGTCGGTGTGGGGGGGGGGGGCTGAGGGTGAGGTCGGAGACAGGTTACCAAGGGGGAGGGAGGGGATGTGTGGAAGGAAGAGAGAGTAATAGAGGGTGAGGATGAGGGTGCGGGGTGGGGTGGGACAGTAACGGGTGGCGGAGGGATGGAGGTGGGGGGGGGGGGGTAGAGAAAAGGAGGCGGGGCACAGAATCGATTATCCCCCTTTCCCAGCCCGCATCCCGAGCCATGCCGTGCCAAGCCTTCTCGCTGTGTTGTGGCGAGGGCCCGCTTCATGCAGCGGGAGTTTGATACAGAGGCAAATTAAAATAGTGTCGGTGGAAGCTGATTTCAAGCTGATATTGATTTCCCTCTGACCTTGCGTTTCTTGCATTCCCAAACACAGCTGCCACGGTCCTGCGGAATTCCAGAGTTTACTTTGTTGAGGAATGCTGATGATTTTGAACTAAACGACTGATATAGCATTGGAGGGTGTTTTAGAACGACTGTGACATTAACAAAGGAATATGCTGTGCTTTGAAATAAGCCTGGGCTAGCAAAACAGCGAAATGATATGGGTTTTTTTTTTTCTTTTTTGTTGTTCTCCTTAATCTTCTATTTCTTCTTCTTCTTTCTGTTTCGTATAAAAGCATTCAGTTTGTCTGCGTGTTCTTTTTCTGTTTGTTTTTTTCTTCCGTGATTTTTTGTTTTTGGGTTGTTGTTGGGTTGTTGGGTTGTTTTTGTTTTTTTTGTTTTTTGTTATCTGGCCTTTCTTCGTGTCCGTGTGAACAAATATTTGTTAATGTTTGCATTACCTTTTCACCTCCAAAAACAGCATAATTAAAGGCATCTCGTTACATGGTGATCAGGCCTAAAAAAAAAAAAGGTGTGGTTACGGTAACCCGACCTACCCTATTTTTAGGGGCCGACCCTATAACTTTTTATTACATTTGCAACAACAAAAAAAAACAGTGCAGAAAACGCAATGAAAGCGAAAGCGCTCGAGTCGCACACTTATTTCCCTGTCAAGTAGGTTTTATTTGTACACATTATGTCACGTTTCAATATATCACTCAAGGTGATTATGAACCGGTTAATTACTACTAATTAACTAACCACACCACGATCCACTCTCGCAGGCATACAATTAAATAGAGTCAACAAAAGTATAAGTTTCAGACGCCTGTTTATGTATAAACTCGCCACCTCCCTCGAGCCTTCACTCAAAATATGTTCCTTTTACGTTCTCAACACGTAAAAAACCAGTGTTCACTGACAAAATGCCAGTAGTATGTAGAAAATTATAATAACACGCTGAACCCGTGTAAAATACAGTCAAATGAGAATGTTCTGTTCGAAAAGCTCTAGTTCGTGCAGGTGTCACACACCCCACGTTGTCACTACTCCAATGAAATCATAGATACGAAAGACAACGATGGTCAACGGGGTGCGTACGACATGGTGCACTTAGCTTTATCTCTGCTGCTGCTGCTTAGCCGGTTCGCTGGTTAGCCGGTCCGCTGGTTAGCCGGTTCGCTGGTTAGCCGGTCTCCTGGTTAGCCGGTCTCCTGGTTAGCGTAGCTTCAACAGGTCCCGCCAAAGTCAGCCGTGCAGATGTTACAGGAACTCGAAACGAACGAATCGGATCGAACGAACGAAGGCTGCAAACAGAAAGCATCGGTGCACTAAACATGTCAGCTACCCCTCACCCACCACCTTAAAACATGTCATCTTTAAATATCTCATCGAGCACGTGGGCCTGCACAAAACGGACTTTTTACAACAACAAAACAGCCATTTTCCGTCCTTCTCTCCCTATCTGCAAAAACCATATACAGATTAGTATTTTAGCGTCACAGAGAGTAAATTATGCGCTAACCTGGAAAGAACAACAGAGAGTATTTCATTCCACAACACAGACTCATCAACAGCGTTAAATAATGATTTATTACCTCAAAAGCCTATGATTGTAACTCTCAATGGAAGCAAAGTCCGCCTCCTCCCTGGAACAGTCTCTGTTCGTAAACAGTGACCAAAAACCTCCAGAACCCCTTGTCGAATCCTTATGCGAAAGCCATCGCCGACGAAGGAATGTTGACGACTTGTCCTCAGCAAAATAGTGGCAGTGAGAAAGGAAAAACTAGTGGAAGCTCCCCTAGAGTGCCGAATACAATATTCGGTGAAAAACCATCATACTCTAGAAACTGTGTATTAGATCCTTCCCCTTCTGCCGCTGGGTGTCAAGTGTCCCGTACTTGAGTCTCTGACAGACCACCTAGCCAAATACACGTGACTGACCTTGTCACAAAACCAGTCCAGCTATACACAATTCTGCCTCCCAAGCAGAAAAAGACACGAGAAACTCAATCCGTGAAAATCCCGTGTGCGCTGTCAGCGAAAAACCGTCAGCCCTAGCTATGACAGCAGAAACCTCCACTGTAAAACTCGTGCGATACAAAGCATCCGTGCTCGTTGAAAACCGTCAGCAAACTCTGCTGTAACCCAATATCACGCACAGGCGCTTTCTATCATACACGACCAAGAACAGGCACCCCACTGAGTGACACTTTCTTGGTCTCTGTCACCCGATCGTGACACACCTCCCCTCTTCAAGACGAAACCTCGGTTTCGCTCACAGTCATGTTCTCCTCTACAGCCCGAGAGAGAAAGTCAGCTCCAACATTGTTGGCGCCCGGTATGACGCGTACCGTGAATTGGTACGGTTGGAGAATCAACGCCCAGCGCATAAGTCTGGCGTTTGCCAACCTTGCAACCTGAAGATATTGCAGAGGTTGATGGTCCGTCTCCAGACAGAAAGGTCGTCCGTACAGGTACGCTTCGAACTTCTGGATGCCCCAGACAATGGCGAGACACTCGCGTTCAACCGTTGCATACGCTGCCTCGGCCGAGGTCAGCTTACGGCTGGCGAAGCAAACGGGGTGCAAAAACCCCTCTGTCTCCTGAAGCAACACTGCCCCAAGTCCCTTCCCTGAAGCGTCTGTCCTCAGCACGAAGTCCTTGTTCAGGTCTGGTAGTCGGAGAATAGGCTGACTGGTGAGTCGCCTCTTCAGGGTGTTGAATGCGGAGCTGCATTCCTCAGTCCACACTACAACGGTCGGTTGTAGTTTCTTGGTAAGGTTGGTCAGTGGTAGTGCGATTTCGGCAAAGTGCGGGATGAAGCGTCTGTAGAAGCTGGCTAGGCCCAGGAAAGACCTGACTTCTTTCTTCGTGCGCGGTGGCTCCGCCTCCCGAATCTTCTGGATCTTGTCGTCCTCTGGAACGAGCAATCCCTCGCCGACAACATGACCCAGGAAAGACAATTCCCGAAATCCCAAGTAGCACTTGGACGGTTTAGCTCCCAGATTTCCGTCCTTCAACCTTCCGAACACGTCGCGCAGGGCGTCGAGATGTTCAGTCCATGTCTCTGTCGCGATCAGCACATCGTCGATGAAACTGCTGATGTCCTCGCGCTTCAAAGGTTCCAAAAGTTTCCTCATCATGCGAGTGAAGACGGCACCTGCATTCTGTAGACCAAAAGGCATGACTGTCCACTGGAACTGGCCGAATGGAGTGGTAAATGCAGTCTTTGGGCGATCTTCCTCGGCAACTGGGATTTGCCAGTATCCCTTGGTGAGGTCTAATTTTGAAAAATACTTGGCCTTGGCCAAGTGACTGAAGAGGTAGTCCACATCAGGCATGGGTTCCGCGTCAAACGCCGTAATCTTGTTCAGCTTCCGGTAGTCGACACAGAACCTGACGCGTCCATCCTTCTTCTTCACAAGCACAATTGGTGAACTGTAGGGAGAGTTCGCTGGCTCGATGACGCCCAACTTCGTCATGTCGGCGATTTCCTTCCTGACCACCTCCTTCTGGGCATGAGGCATGGGATACTGCTTCGTCCTCACTGGCTGTTTCTCCAGCAAGTCGAAGGTAAACTCCTCTAGATGCGTCTGAAGTGGTATGTCTGTAAGGACCCGTGCTGCATCCTTCAGGATCTCTTGCAGGTCCGCCTGCTGGTCGTCCTCAAGATCAGGTGAGATGTGCACGTCCGTGTGATCCTCACTAGCCTCCAGCGGACAAACTGGTACACGTCCTCCTCCCTGTTCTTCCGTTGTCTCGTCCATCACGACAGCAACTGCTTCTGTCACTTTGTCCTTTTCCCCGTAGGCAGTCCTCTCTATGTAGGCGCGCAGCAGGTTGGCGTGGTACAGGCGTGCTTTCCCGTTCATGACGATCCTGTAGTCGTTCTGGCCCACTTTCGCTGTCACCTCAAAAGGTCCTTGCCACTGCAGTTGTAGCTTGTTGTGTTTGACAGGTAGAAGTAGCAACACCCGTTCTCCAATCTTGAAGCTGCGCGGCCGTGCCTTGCGGTCGAACCCTCGCGCATAACGCTGTGCTGCTCTTCCCAGGTTCTCTTGAGCCAATTTGCAGGTCTCTTCAATCCTGTTCCTGAGTTCTACGATGTAGGTCGCTGTCGTCTGCACCTCCTCGTCAGCTTCTTCGTCTGTCCAAGCCTGACGCAGGATAGCCATGGGACCGCGTACCTGTCTGCCGTACAACAACTCGAATGGGGAAAAGCCCAAGCTCTCCTGAGGAACCTCGCGGTATGCAAAAAGCAATGCTGGGATGTACCTGTCCCACGTGCGTGGTTTCTCCTGAGCTAGTTTCCTCAGCATGGTCTTCAAGGTGCCATTGAACCTCTCCACCAGTCCGTTGCACTGAGCATGGTAAGGAGTGGTGAAGTGCTGCTCCAGTGATAGCAGTCGTGCTGCCTCCGCCATCACTCCTCCCGTGAACTGCGTGCCTCTGTCGGTGAGTACCTCTGATGGAATTCCCAGCCGGGACCACATAGTAACCAGAGCCTCAGCTACTCGCGTGGCTTCAATCGATTTCAGAGGGATCGCCTCTGGGTATCGAGTAGCGTAGTCCACCATGGTCAAAATGTATCTGTTTCCGTCCTCAGACGCAGGCAAGATGGGCCCGATGATGTCCACTGCGACCCGACGAAAGGGTTCGTCGATGAGCGGCATCTTCTCCAAGGGGACCTTCCTCACCCTTCCTTTGGCCACCACCTTCTGGCACTTATCGCAGGACGCACAGAAACGTCGGACATCCGTGCAGATGCCTGGCCAGTAAAAGTGGCGCCAGACACGATCCGTGGTCTTCTTGGTACCAAGATGACCTCCCAGAATCGAGTCGTGTGCCGTTGCCATGACACCCTCGCGAAACTCGCGAGGCACGACAACCTGTTTGAATGTACCCTCTTGGTTGCTGAACTCACGGTAGAGCAACTTCTTGTCCCTGAGGAACCTTGACCTCCCATGCTTCCCGCTCAGCTTCACCTTCCCCGACTTCGCGTGCTCCCGAGGAGTAGCTAAGGTCGGGTCAGAATCCTGAGCCTTCGCGAGAAGCGCGGGGGTCACGTTCCCCAGGGCAGCTCGTGCAGCAGGTAGGGTTTTGAGAGGTTTGTCCTCTCGCTCCGCCTGTGCCCGCGTGAGCACTGAAATGACGTCGGGAGACCGGTAAACGGGAACCTCCCTGGTGACGCCGTCCACAAACTGAACCCGGTTTCCAATGAGCAAGTCGCATGGAGGATCGTCCATGACGACGGCCACAATGGTCCCCGTGAACAACGGTGTTACGACCTTGATCACTGCCGTGTTCAAGTCGTAAGCGTGAGATGCCTCGGCCATTCTCACTCTGATGCTGTCTCCTGTGTAGGCCATAGCTGGAACCAGACTCGCCCGAACCACTATCATGTCTGCCCCTGTGTCCCGCAGACCTTCGCCCTTCACTCCGTTAACGTAGACGTTGCAGTGGGGCTGGAAATGTTTCCTGGAGCACGGAACGCAGAGTTGTGGAATGGTGCATGAGCTCGTGACGTCCCTTAACTCCTCACTGCCAACAAAGTGTACGCCCTTCTGGTCAGCCTGTCTCTTGTGGCAGTCCTTCTTCACGTGGCCCCGCTTGTTGCAGTAGTAACACTGGATGTCAGATCTGGAACTCGATTCCTTGTGTCCCTGATCGTCTTTCCCGTCCTTGGGTCCTGAAGAACCCGAATTTCCCGATTTTCCCGGCCGTGAACCTGAAGATTTGCCGGAGATCGCCTGGGCGTCCTCGTGTACTCTGATCCAGTCGGCTGCTTCCTGAGTAGTCTTAGGCTGGTGTTCCTGCACAAAGGTCACCACCTCAGGTCGCAGGCTGGACATCAGTTGCTCCATGACAATGAGGTCGGCAAGGTCGTTGACGGTCCAGTCCTTTTCGGCCATCTCCACCCAGCGCCGCAGGTAGAGATTAAGGCGTGCCACAAACTGATGACTCAGCTCGCCGCTCAGTCTCTTGCTGTTACGCAGACGTCGTCTGTAGGCTTCAGCAGTCAGGTTAAAGCGCTGGAGTAACGCCTTCTTAAGTGCCTGATAGTCTCTCGCCTCGTCGTCATCCAAAGCGTTGTAGAGCTGCAATGCGCGTCCTTTCAAGCAGGTGCTAAGGCGGCTAGCCCACGTGGCCTCTTCCCACTTCTGGTCAGATGCAATGCGCTCAAACCGGCGTAAAAAGTCGTCGAGCTCGTCCTTGTCATCGTCGAACGTCGGCAGTCTCGTACGGTCGGCAACAAACGTCGGCGCGCTAGCCTGAGTAAGCGTACCCTTCTCGGTCTGTAGCCTAGCTAGCTCTAGCTG